>NC_139345.1:70161307-70246307 GCF_055883805.1 Amblyomma maculatum
GGTTTCTGAATATACCTGCCTGTATTTAATCACCACTGAACTGCAATATACACAATATTGGCCTTGTGAGCTATTAAATATCAAGGATTAAAACATAGCCATCAGTGCAACAACTAAACACGCTTTTTTTTCTCATTCTTCTCTAAACACGCACCATCGCATCGAGACTTATAAGCCGCTCATTTTTCGCTCGTTGACCAACGCACCGCAAAAAGGATACATTCAGACCTTTCTCCAGAAACTTAATTTTACGGCTGCGCTTTTCAGCTTAGTGAAAATTTGAAAGCTGTTTCTACCTTTATACATTTTTCTGGTCTCACCAAAGAAGGAGATTTGCAATCATTCTCCATAGCTTTACGTCGGAAAGATTATTTATACATCACAATCTACTGCGACGCCTGGCGGACATGTCTCGTGCAATTCTGTGAATAGATCTCGTGGATAAGTGGGAGGCTTAGCGCAGAATAGACAAGGACAAGAGAGGCACACAGGACGAGCGCTAACTTACAAATGAAAATTGGAAGCGAAAATGTACGAACTCGAGGAAAAATATGTGCGCATGCTCTATAAAGCATGCGCACATATTTTTAAGTTAGCGCTCGTCCTGTGTACCTCTCTTGTCCTTGTCTGTTCCGCGCTAAGCCTCCCACTTATCATGTATTACCAACTAGCCCAGAACTCCACTTTGCTCAAGATCTCGTGGAATGCTGCGACACAATCTTACGGACGCGTGATGTTCACTATGGGCCTAAAAACGCTTTCGCAACACTTTCTTCGGCTCGAATACATTATCTTGTTCCTTTTCCTGTATACCCTCCCAATCTGCAGATCCCTTATGCTAACTGCTTTCAAGGAAACGCTAACGACCTGCACAAAGAGCAAACATCACCCGCATCAATATCATCGAAATTGGCAACAGTACTCTGCGGAAGCTGAAAATTTACATGTACGCACATACTGTTCGTGTAGCCAAATGTAGAATACAGAAATGCAGTTTTCTTGTATAAAAATCAAGAAACAGCCCCAAAAAGCAGATTATATCTTCCTCCCTTGCCGCCCTTAAAAAAAAAGCAACAGCGGGTAGTCCTACTGGTAAGTCTTCTGACAGCATTTTAAGTTCTGGATGTGTGGAGATAAACGGGCCGATAAACATGCGCTCGGCAACGCTTGTGCCGGCGTGCTCACACAGGAAGGTGGAAAACATAAGTCGCATTTCACCGGCTTACGCACATATATCTCTATGAATTATGCGGCCTTTTCATGGTGAAAAAATACTTCTATCCACGTTTTCTCTAAGCCACCGTGCGTTAGACTTATAAAGGCGGTTTAACCACACTGAAAAGGAGGCATGGAACGCAATGCCACGGAGCGAAATATCTCAGAGCCTCGTGACCCCCGAAGGTTTCTAAAGCGTCCACCAACTGAAAGAGGAAAGCGGGCGTCAACTCTAAACTTTTTTTCTTCGTTTTTAGCCTTGTCTTCCCTGACTACATTTGCTAGGGCGCTGCGTCTGGGATCCAGTGTCGCATCGTAAATCATCTCGCGAAACTACGCTAAGCGTTTGCGATAACGCGTACTGTTTTGCATTAGAAGTTGTGCCCAGAGTCAAAAGCGAGCACTCTGTCGTGATTCTTGGAGACAGCGGACATTGCTCGTTTCTAGAGTTGTCTTGAAGATTTGTCATCCCTGCCAGGTGGCGTAGTTATTCTCATTTACCTCCACATTTCCCTAGACGTCTAACCCCCTCAGCTTCTTGCTGCCAAAGCGCAAACTGTTTTTGTTTTGAGTCAAATAAGCCTTACTAAGGAAGACACAAAGCAAGGGGGACAACGGCATACGTCAGACTATGCGGCAAAAAGTCAAATAGGCGGATGACATGAGGAAGATTGTGGGGTGGAAGTGGCTCCATCTACCACAATATTGGTTAATTGAAAAAGTATGCGAGAAGAATTGGTCCTCCTTTGGGCGTAGTAAACCTGACGATGGCGAAAGAAGAGGGCTTGTAAGAGAAACTTGAGCTAAAAAAAGCTGCCAGTGTATTCAATGTTTCCGGGCATCGTATTTGATTGAAGATGATTTCATATCCTAATTATAGGAAAGGAGTAACGGCTAAAGTCAGTGAAAGCACTGAATTCAACTTATAAAAAAGCGGGTGTTACGGAACGAGCCCTTGGCTAAACGCCTCCACAGTGTGCAGATATTCCTCCCACGTCGTCGACTGGTGGGCAGTGAAATAACGTTGTCTCCAAGTAAGTTAGAGTAAGACGTTTCAAACTTAGTTGTCTGATATTCCTAATATGGTTTGTATGTGTATTGAAACTTTCTTGCCTGCTGCAATAAGAGATATCTCTATTTTTACAAATGGGGTTTTTCTCCTCTACTTAATTCGGGCAACAGGCATCGATTCGCTGCCGTGCATTGTGACCACAAACTGCCCTGTTAAAATTATTTGTATTGATGATGTTAACTTCATGGGCACTGTTCACAACCTGGCTGTTTGGCAGTCTGCGGATATCCAATAGGACGTATCGTTATACCCATCACGCACCGTATAGAGGGTACCACTGAAAGCCGCCTGGCGGTTGTTTTCAAAAGTCTTTCCCAGATACGACTTGCCGCTGCTCATGCTTCGCTGGAAAGGTTGCCGATGTTCGTGGCGGCGATCTTTTTTTCCCCGATTGCCGACTTTTTATACGGCGGCCAGAAGCCCAAAATCAATGTTGACCTTCGTACAGAAGCCAATCATTGAAGATGCTGCTGCCATCTGGGAGAAGCTAATGCGTGCACAAGCCATGCCTCCTACGAACAAGTACTAAATGACCAACTGCATTTTTGAACATTGCTTTACTTAGGGTTTGCTGCGTAGACTGGTAAATTACTTAAACAAAATAATCACTGTTTATTTAAATATTCCCCCTGCCTTTGCTTTGTATGCCCATTTAATATGTGCTCATGGTGACGTGCCTCGATGCTTTACATGGGACATTCTGCGCCACAAATCGTTACATCGTACCAGCACCGCTCTTTCATAGGTATATCACTCGTCGGCCGAATTTTCAAGACTTTAATGCGATGTCGCTAAGCGTCACCGGAAATTCGACGTCGTCGTTGGACGAGAAGAAACATATCTATGGAAAATTCCGGAGCAGTCTGAAATGTTCAGATTGACACTAAATTTATCAAGGAAGTTCCGTAACTAAAGGAAGATAATTGAGCGGAAATAAATGCAGTCAACTTTGCGTTGGAGTGGTAGTCGAACCCAGGACTTTCGTGTTGCGAGGCAGACACACGCTCATAGGTCGCGAAGGTTCGCTGGTTTAAGCTGATTAAATGTAAACTTACTTAATTTGCGACGCGAACGGGGTCCAACAATGCAATCCCGTTCTTACCTTTATAGTGATGCTTAAATAAGCGCTGCCCACCATGAGATTAGCCAAGCCGGAAATTGATCAAACGCGAGAAGTGAGTGCTTAAAACTTTCACTTTGTAAAGGTTGTGCGCTTAAGTAAGAAATAAAAAAACATATTTACGGATGCGGCTCTTAACAAGCACCGTTTACAGGCCATTAAGTGCATGTACCATTCGCTTGAAGTATCGTGTTTAATTCATTAAATCTTGTCTCTGGCACTCATAATACCGGTCTTTATTTTGCACTCGGGAAATATCAAGGGCTTGAAACATGAAGCGCCCAAAAATATGAAGCACTGCATTAAGGAAATGAACTATTACTTGTTTCCGCAGTAACCAACATATTGTTACGGTGAAATAAGAAAGGGGGTGTACATTTACAGTGCTGTGGCAGCGGGACAAAGTGAAGCTTACTAGCCCCCAGAAACCAACGCTTCTTTCTCTTCTTCTGACACCATCACAATCCTTCATCGTCGTCAGTAGCCTGACATTTCCCCCCTACTCTGCCGAAGCCCTCTGGGCGTGTTCGTCAGTCGTGCGAGGCTGACACGGCTTTAAGCGGGCAACATGTTATAGTTCGGGTATGGCAGATCAACGACCCGATGCTCCTCTAATACGCCCCTTTGTTCTGGAGCACCCTCAAGAGCTCTCGACTGCCGGCTCAATGCGATTAGGACGCAAAATAAAAAAAAATAAAATAAAATGAGGTTTTGCGCCCAAACAGACAAGTGTAAAAACACTTACGGTGATATTTTCCGCTCAAAAAGCCTCGAGACGGGGTTTCAAGCATATCCTTCAGGGCAGCCATTTCAAGGCAGAAATGTTCAGCAGGCCATGAGAGCGACAAACCACGCCCAAGAGCTTATACCGGTGCGCACACAACGACGTCGAGTCAGAGCGAAGCAAAAGCCAACACACCGTTCACAACCACCACTCAAGTGAACAACTCGCGCAGGCGCCTTGTCATTCTCAGACGCACTTGGAAACCGTCGGAGGCTGACGCGAAGGTGCCGCCGCTCATGTATTCATTTCAACAGTGGCCGCAGGGAATTCGGACGGTTAGCCGAGCTCGCCATGAAGGAGCAATTTGAGGATGTTAGGCCTGCCCCTGCGCAGCTTCCGCTTCACTCGGTGAAACACGATCCATAGCGTCACTGGCGCAGGCGTCTTTACACTCCCAGTCTCACGTCGAACTCGGATGAAAACTTGAAGGCGCTGCTCACAACGATAACAGTTTCAACACAGGCTGCAATGAAACCGCGCAGCCGGCCGGGCTCCATTCAGCGGCGCAATTCGACACGTTAGGCCTACGAGACTTGCTACTAGCTTGCATCGTCAGCACCGTCGGCTTCTCTCGCTGCGCAACACGATGCTTGCGCAGTCTGCTGTTGAGTTCATCTCTCGCCGAAAACAAAAACTTGCCGCTTCGAAAGCGAAACGGATAAAACAAATACGCAAAGAAGCGTGCTTTTCACTGGCGTATGCTTACGGAACACAGCGTCACTTCGGCCCCTTTCTCGATCTCAACTGCTAAAAGTTTTTTTTTTTTTATACACCGTTGAAATCGTGGATTCAGAGCTCCGTCAAACCTTCGCCAGAGCTCCGCTGAAGAGCAAACGGAGTGGCTTCGAGGTTGACAAGGTTCAGTGCTCCGTCTAAACGAAGTTCTTTCCCATGGCGCGGACCTAAGAAGAGGATGGCATGCCGTTAGTGCTCTCTGTTCGGGTATTTTGTGTTCAGTGTGTATGCACACCATCAATGAACGCACTAATTTTGTTTTTGAGCATCATACTTCGAGTAATGTTGGTACACAGCACATTTCCAGTGCCTCACCCCCTTTAGTCGCGCTGGTTAGTTTTCCTGCCAAGGCGACATGGAGCGCTGCCGCGGTGATGGAGAACGACGCGCACGGAAGGCGGGTGGCGGAGTAACACTTCTATCAGATGCAGGGGAATGGTCGCGGAGATTGTCGTTATGGATGTTGCTGCAATACCCACGCGGAGTATTTGATTGTTGAAAAACGGGGCTGTATTGCCGATTGGTGGGAACTGTTGGAGGCGCCAGGCGGTTATAGCCGGGAGGGAACCTACTGCGGCAGTACCTGGCGATGTGACCTTCGACGCCGCAGCGGTATAGCATATCGGTGGGGAAGGTAGAAAATGCTGTTGTGGATAAGAGGCAGGTACAGCAGGAGGAGTGGTAGGTCTGGCTGAGTGCTCATACTCCTCAGGAATCCTGGTCGATCGAATTGAAGGTCTAGGTGCACTTGAGGCGACGTCATACCTTGGGGCGTCAAGCATCGAACGATTCGGGTTGGCAAAATGCATAGGCGGGTAGTCAATAGATTTAAGAATTGCTCAAGATTGGGTTAGCTGGAACATTTTCTCACAAATTCTGCGCTGCTTAGTTGTACACGGGCAAAGGAACTGGATATAAACGGCAGTTCCTTTGTCCGTGTACAACTAAGCAGCGCAGCATTTGTGAGTAGTGAATAGAAGCTGCAACTTCAGGAGCTTGGGAGAAAGGCTGCACTGCAATAGCTTGTGGTGGTGAAGCCGGCCGTCTAGATACCCTCTGGACAGAGACTTCAGAACATTCGTGCAGGGGAAGTGTACTGAGCCGTAGAAGGTTTTCCCGCATGATCTGCCGGATAGTCGAGGGAAGATCTAGTTGGGCATGGCCATCAAGGCTGGCCATGGCAGGCACGTTGGCCGCATCGTTTGGCGCAATTTGACGTGTTTTGAGAGCTTGAAACGTGCAGATGTGTCGAATGACATCGGAGACAGTGTCAAGGGTGTCTTGGCGATTAAAAAGTTGTACACGTCAGCCGCGATGCCCTCAAAAATGTGGCCGACTCTGTCTTCCTCGGGCATGTTGTAACTGACACGTCTGCAAAATTCGAAGATTTCTTCTGTATAAGTGGTACAAGTTTCATCGGGAAATTGTGCTCTTTGAGCAAGGGTCTGCTCACCTCGCTTTTTGCTCTGAACAGAGTGGCCAAAAAACTGTTTTATCACGTTGGCAAACCGTTCCCAAGTCGTCAAGTTGTCCGCGTTATTCTCAAACCAGGTCATCGCCGTGGGAGTTAAAAAGAAAACTACATTTATTAGCATGGTGACAGGATCCCATCGGTTATACCGACTAACTCACTGATAACGAAGTAGCCACTTCTCAACGTCCTCACCTTCTCCTGCAAACGGCCGCCGTTCCCGGTAAGGCTGGGACGGAATAGGGCTGAAGGGGGCAGGCCTGTCGCCCGTCCTACATGGCGGCAGGCAAGTGTGTGCCTGTTCTACATAGCGTTGATTTATGGTTGAATATCCATGAGCAAAGGGTTTTGTCACTGTTTGTATTGTGCATGACTTTGGTTGTTTCTGACGCTGCTTTGAAAAGATAATGTTGTGTTACAAGTAGGTAGCAATAACTCGGTAAGCGAAGGTAAGACAAAGGAGTTTTGATGAATGTAAATTGTATATCCACGACAGTAGGTTGTGATGGTGATTGTTAGAAGGTGATGTGACTGAGCGCCTCTATATATTTGAACCCCGATCTTGCAAATAAACAGCTGGTAGTGCAGCCTATTTCATTCTTAGTCTCTGTTTTTTCCTGTGTGCGTCTTTTTGGCTGGTTAGTCTTTTTTCATGCACTGCACCAACCAGCCCTACAACGTGTTATACTGAATTTGTAGTTCGAGCACGAGGACTTTTCACAACTCCGCGATCGTGTTTCTCCAATATTCCAGCAACCCGGAAGGGGATCTAACTTACAAATGTAAATATCATTGTGCAGTTTAAACCCACTTTTCCACCATTTATTCAAATTTCTACCCTCTATTTTATTCATGTATGGTATCTGAGGTATATACAACGCAGCAAATGCAATTTTTTCTTCCAAGCCGTCCTTCTCCGGTGTGGACAGCTGAGGAGAAATATGAATCCAGGGGGGGCATATATTTTCAAATTCTTCTAGTCATTTCTTCGAAACAATATCTTGCAGACGTTTGGATTTCCTCCGAATGGGACGCTTGGTCATGAATTGGCGCTACGATGGCTTGTGGGATTGTAGTTGCTATGTTGCTTTTTCCGGGATAAATTTAAATAAGGTGGTATTTTTCTTCTTGTAAGTAGCTTGGTGTAGATGAAGCCGACAGAATGCGGGCAGAGCTTATTATTCGAGAAAAAAATCTAGTTTTTAGAAGGAAACGCCCGACTGGTTTTGTCATCTCTTCATCTGACATTTTTACTTTCCCTCTAAAAGGAGACTAGACTTCAATTTTGTCGAGTTCATGTAAACGTATCTAATGATAAAGAAGATCCCTGAAGGCGACCGGGTTACCGAGAAACCTGGTAATAATCCCCTGATTGCTACACTTTCTGAATACTGTTTTCCTGGCCGTGTTCAATTACTGAAACTATCAGATGGAAGCAGGAGAACTTGCCGCCGATATAGCTTGTTCGGAACTGTTTGCTCTCGCTCTATAGTCGTCGAACGAGGCAAATGCGCGTAGGATGGATGAAAAACCAAGTTATAATCATAAAGCGCGCATAAGGAATGTATCCAGGAAAGCGACGGACAAGCTTTCATCGCCGCTGAAGTCATCTAGATGATCAAGAAAAATACAAAAAGCAAATGATTTCAGCCAGACACATGCGTAATAAATTTTGCTCATGCCAGTGGCATGTGACGCCAACAAAGGAAGCCCTCTTTCTTACCTTCAGCCATCTCTTTTATACTGAAATGGGTAAGGGCATCATTAGAATAAACAGGGTGAAAAAATCGAAGGGAGCAGGTGGGAGGGGTGCTAATCTTTGTGAACTGCACAAAATGCAGCGACGAGAGCTTCAGATACACACTTCATAAAAAGCGTCCTTATGCGGCCATTTTACCGGTAAACATCATCTTAGCCTCGGGAAATTTAGGTGTCGCATAGCATTTCAGCTAAAACTGCAAGTTCGAAGAGCGCCGGTTAAAACGACGAAAATATGACGAACAAAGAGATGAAAAAAATAAATTCGTGGTTAAAGTCTTTACAAACAATTTCTCACTTCGCCTATGGCATAGCTTGACAGCTGCGAAAGTATCACAAAATTTCTGCCTACTCATCATGACATCTGACTCAGGGCTTGATGTAAATACAGGAGACGTCTGATAGCATTGTTCAGAAAGTTCAGCTCGCAACGAGATGTTTCCTTTATGTAGGCGTGTTGGAGGGCAGAAAAAAAAAATGCGATTTAGCTCTGGTTAACCTTAGCTAAATTGCGAAAGCAACGGCGGAATCTTCTTTCGCCTGCTACATTATTTCCCTATCACGCCCTATCAGTGTAAGGTGCTATATTATTGGGGACACTTAAGCTCATCCTTTAAGGGTATGACGCGAGAGCGTAAGCTACCAGCCCGAATATAAAGTCACGCTTTGACCAAGCCGTATTGGCGTGCCAGCGTTTCCTAGGGGTAACGAGAATGCAAACTATTATTACAGGCTGATTCTGACATCTTCCTTCCATATGAAAGAAGCGACCCGAGTTGGCAGCTCTTGCCAGTTGCAGCGCCAGCTCGGGGACCACGAACAAGGACACGGAACACAGCGCCGAGCGGTTAGACCTGATTTAGTATTGCTTTCGCAATAAAAGCGAAACATTGGCTTAAATTAGATTACAACTAGGCACAGATGACCATTGCACACATTTCATAAATAAATGGCTTATAGAATATATGCCTGCTATCCGGATATTCCGACATGCATGCACAAAGGATCACCAGAACGTTCCTCTCACTATACCAAACTAGTCTGAAACGTTCTAAAGAGAGTTCCTGCAGCTATTTCAAAATGTTCCCAAAACAGCTCTCTTGCGTACTCACTATTTACGTTACACTACAAAAAGACGTTCACGCTAACTCCCGAGGAATCGAATTTTTCAGTTGAGAAAACTGCGATGAAGTATGCTACGCATATCAGATTGTAAAGGCTGTTCTCAAAGAAAACACCTCATAGGCAGAAGACCAATAATATATGACAGAATGTAACCCAAATAACTTCGTTTCAAAGCTATGACACTCTGTGATACCATCCTGTCTTAGTAGAACACCAAAGTTTCGGAAATTCGCACTATAGATGTATTTCTATCATCAAAACCGGGCGCCGCCCCATCGCACTCAATGCGTGCGAACGGGCGAGTGGGACCCATGAAGCAGCCTGAAAGAGCAGTGTCTCCCCCCTGAAGCTGGAGACGAAAGGCATCGAAGCGTCCTAGTGCGCCACATGCTGTTTCGTCTTGCGCTGTGCAGCAAACATATTCATCTTCATCGCCGTGCCCAGGCACGATAGTAACATATGATCGCTGCTGCCGATCCCGCCTCGTGTAAAACTGGCAAAACGCAAACAACAAAAAGTGCACGAAATTGATGAACCGCTATGTGTGAAAGCCTGGCAAGAAAGAAAAAAAAAAGTAAAACTGCAACGCATTGTTGTTGTTGCCCAAATAGCTTACGGCACATACCCTAGAGGGGGATCGGCCAAGAATTGGGTAGCAAAGAAAACTTTTGAAGTATACTTGCATAAACAAAAATTGATTTGGGGGGTAGAGGAAATGAAATAAGACGGGAAATAAGCTAAATATGAAATGAAATGTGGTAACACACACGGGAGATTGACACTGCAATTGTAGAACAAGGGATGTTTAAATATTTAGCAAGGCAACAATTTGATTCCAGCAAAAAAAAAAAAAAAAAAAAATGCATGGCGGTGAAAACACACCTGTGACTGTACCCAAGGATGGTGGCGCCAAATGATAACAATGTCGGGCTGCTTAAACTGAGGCCAAGCTGTTGCATTGGCGCAGTAAACATCATCGTCTTCTTTAAGTTCCAACTGCGAAACACTCTCATGCTGTGCATTGAATATCGTCATCTTCATGAAGTTCCATCTCCTTCGCTCTTTCATCTAGTCTAGATTAATAGGCCCTACACAAACCCCACATTGCTAAAGACAGAGACCGCAGCTGTGCCAGACAGGCTGCCGATAATATTGAACAAAGAGAAGCCAGACTAGACCGTTTGCCCAGAAACCTACCAAGTACAGAAGCGAGCCAAGATCAAAGCAGCTGCAGTGACTGCGATGTTTTTTTCGTGTTCTCAGTCACTACAAACAGTTTTATTGTGATCTGTTATGTTAAATATTGATGGTTTAATGATAGAGCGTCGAGATGCGTACAAAGTTCTTTCGAATATGAAAACGTTTGAATCAATTGCTAGCACTGTGACACAAATGCAGAAATTAACCATTATTGTATCAGTTATCTTCAAGAATATACGCTCATGGTGATTCTACGAACTTGCCCTTCAGACCAATCAGTATTATAATTATAACAACACCATTCAAATCTCTGACAATATTGCAGTGGTGGTTCATAAAAATTGTCCGCTGAAATAAGATAAATCATATTTTATTTAAAGAGCGGTTTTTTATCCCACCACTAGAACAAATAGCTGGCTCTTAATAACATAATCGCATGTCGGTTTACGATCAGCTATTTTGTGTCAACTTTAATAATTTTACAATATACATCTTGAAAACTCATTCAGTAGCGCAGCTTACACAAGACGAATGCTTACATTTTCGGAAAATGCAGCTTTACAAAAGAGCTATAAAAAGTTATACTAGAGCCAATAAAATGTAATCGTTAAACTAAATAATATAAACTTTTGACATGTACTGGACTTCAATATTGATGCAGCTACTTACACGACGTGGAGTTAAATACTTATACCTGACACAGAATCTCCGATCTTCTCTTCTGTTTCCATCCACTGGCGTTTGGGCTCTTCTATCCAAGGCGAAACGCTGCTGTAGTACTCCTCGTTTCCTCCCTCTGCCATCTGCATATCTTCTTTATATCTTGTGATGCGAGCTACCCGCGAACGCCATTGCACAAGGCGGGTGACTAATCTCTACTTCAGTTGAATCTCTGAGTGCGTGCATAAGACATTACGAGCCTTCTAGCGCCGCTTTAGCAGGCGGCCTCGGCTTCCGCCTAATCCTCAGGTGTCGCAGAACTTTCACCCTACATGCTCCCAGTGAAGCGACTTCGAGCGCATGCGCCCTACTGTGCTTGGCGCAACCTTCGCAACCTCGCTTAGTTTCGTAATTATTAAAGCTTCAGTACCAAACCGGAAGGCATGCTTTGCATAATGCAGTCCAATGCGTTCCGGGCTACCGACTTACACCGGCTTCGAATTGAAGCTGTCTAGAGAGGAGCGTGCAATGCGCGTAGGAATGTTTTTATTTCGTTGGAGGTGCCAGAGCTATCCCCAACTGCGCTGTGGGCTGTCAGCACTCTCAGCTCAGTGCTTGCAGTCTATTATCCTCCTTAAAACGTTGAGGGATTTCCAGAGAGCTTGTGAAAAATCTGCACGATGATCTGCGTCATTCTCGAATTTGAGGCTGGTGCGATTAAACAGGGCCGCAATGCACATGACTGCAGGTATTAAAAAAAAGCGGCTTTTGTGGTGGCACCTTAGTGGTCGCACATTGCTGCAGCCAGTGATGAAGAGTAGAATTTGGCTGGGCACGAGAGCTCAGTTTGTCAGGAAAATGACTTTTGATGGCTCTGTTTGACGTCTCCACGTCTAGATTTTAAAATATTTCCAACTTTAAAGAAAATAGGCAACGTGCCGGGTGTGTCGGCGAACATTTTCAGAAACCTGAAATATAACGTGTTTTAAATGAATTAAAAAAAAGCGTAAGGAGATGATGAGCCACCGTTTTAGAGTTGATGCGAAAGAATATGTGGTTATCTGAGACGCTTGCCGATTGCTGGCGCGAAGCCAGGTCAAGAAAACGACGCCCTTTCGACGGAACGAGCATTATGCGCTGTGGCATTAAACCAGAACTCCGCCTAAACCAATTGAGGCCTGCGAATAAAATCACTGTTTGACATGGCCTTGCTCCACGATATGGCATTGAGACTGGTCCATAGTTTGGCAAAGTGTTAAACGCCTTTAGTTAAATTGGTATTTGGAAAGAAAAGGTGGTATCTTTGTCTCACTACTTAATGAAAACCTACACTTAAAATGAACAGCATAAAATTGGAGACACATATGTCATTGCTTTGAAAACCTATCGCTAACTAGCCTCCAACCTGACTAGCAGATAGATGTTAAATGCCAAGCAAATTGGAACGACATCACCCTGAACGCTGCGCAAGGAACAGTTTGTGAAAGTTTTCCCACGAGACCACGTGTACAGTTTGCCCGACACATTTTTCTTACTTTTGCGATACCGCTGCAATGTACGTTTATCCGAACGAACTGTAGACACAATCGCATAACATTTTCAGGTATCCAGGTCATTAGCTGCGGTGAGCATATTTTCCTTCATAAGCGCTTCTAATTAGGTTACAAATTAGGGGACAAACTTGAGTACGCATCTGTTATTTGGAATTCTTACACAAAAAGATGTACACGCTTGAAGTGATTCGGAGAAAAGAAGTGGTTATTTGATACGGGTAAAGCAGATTTGATTTACCGAGCACAGTGAGGTTTGAAAATGATCTTCCGCTTCTTTCAGACCTCCGCGGAATAAATCGAATTTTGTTCTTTCCGAAAATTCTCGCGCAGCATGTAAATATTCATGTATCTAATTGTGTTCATCCATCTATTGCCAGACGAACACGACACACTAGAAAAAAGTTGTTGCAACCTATCTTGGCTCGCACAAATTCATTCTACTATAGTTTTTTCCCTGAACCGTTTGCGATTGAAATTTACTTCCAGAATCTCTTTCAGAAGCAGTGCATTGGAAGATGTTTTGCTTGTTTTGGCTCTCCAACTTGTCGTATTGTTATTGCTATTATTGTTCCTTTGTTGCCTAAATATGCCGCGCGTTATATTTTCTTCTTTTTATGGCTTGTGAGCGTGATTGCTACATTGTATTCCAGTTTTGCCTTATAAGAAATAAATAAATCAATGAGGAAAGTATCTAAATAAACATAAATGTAACAGTTTCATTGGATCATTTGAATGATCAGTGTCAATTAGGAGTCCGAGGTCTTGTACGGGACGATATCATATCAGTGTTTAGAAGGAAGAATGACTCATTCACTGTAGCCCTGCATTTCGACAATATCCACCCTTTTTCGCACGAATCGAGGCAGAGACATGTGGCTATAGTTCGCATAAATAGTGCCAGTCAAATTGCCTAGAGTTGAACGAATCAAAAACAGAGTATATTGTGTCGTACGTTGAGAAATTTAGCTGAAATGCCAGAATCCATTAGCTTGGGCCCTTACAGGGGTTTGATAGAACATGTGTGAAAACTGCTGGCATATATTTAATTAACTGTGACCTTTAACCAGAAAGTTCAGTAATCATTGGGTAAATGAAGTAAAACTGTGGTCATAATAATTTAGCACCGACATACTCTCCACATGACTATTGATATATCTCTGTATGGCACCCTTTTCAGCTCTAATTTTATTTTATTTTTGCGTGCTGGCACAGGGTAACACCAGAGACCAAAACTTGCACAAACAGTAACGCGGTCTACGCACAATCAAATACTTCTTATTTAGAACACACATCGCATCGTTCTGAAAAACACGGAATCATTATAGAGTTCAGGACTTGTATACTCACACCCTGTTGTCTGCTCAGGGAAGCGGTTCATGACAGAATAGAAGTGTTTCGTAACCTTCACACCTTGAACGCACAACATATTGTGAGCCGGTTACTCCCCATTTTTCCTCGTTTTCGGCCGTCCTCCCACTACAATCCTCGACACTTTCTTCTTCTCTACGCCCGATTACTCATCATCATTACCAGCCCAGTTCTTATCCCGTGTGGCCCGATCCCGTCATCTTCCCGCCTCAACACAAAAGCGTGCCAGCAAGACCGCAAGAGTCGCTATGATTCGAAGCATCGCGTGGTATCTTTTCGTCCTGGTGACGTACTGCTCTATACACCACTGCGCACCCCTGGCCTTAGTGATAAATTTCAGCGCCGCTATGTTGGTCCCTACAAGGTCATAAACCAAACGTCCCCAGTAAACTACCAAGTTACACCTGTTGATCCCCCAGACGACCGACGCCACCGAGGAACTGAAATTGTTCATGTATCTCGCTTGAAGCCGTTTGTGCGCCGCGGTACATCGGTTGATTAGGAGCGGCCAGGCTGGCCGCTTCCGACCCCCCGGGCAGATTGTGTGAGCCCTCCACGGATCTTCTTTCATTTGTACATACCATGATCTTCTTCTTCATCTTGTACATACCATCATCATCGTCCCGCGGCGCCGCCTCCGGCACGCGCTTGGGTCTTGTCCATCGGAATAAAACGCCAGACACGGCATCCGTTGCCTTGCCGTCTCGACCTTGCCGTCTCGACCTGGCCTTCTTCCACAATATCCTCTTCGTCACAAATTCCCTTGTCATGTTCGCTTTTCGCCCACAATATACTGCAAACATAGAATTCAGCATTCATTTCCAAAAGCTTTAAATTACTTCCACTCACTAAATACGGACATCATCGCGTTGACTAAAAAGACTCAACAAGTGTGTTCGCGTACATGTTAAGGAACAATGCTCAACAGGCATATAGTTTATAAAGCTGGCACAATCCTTAGCGGCGGTTGTGCAGTGGTTAGGATGCCCGACTACTGCACATATAGATCTCCCCTTTAGCCAAGCCATTCGATCGTGCAAGCGTGGCCTGAGAGTAGTATCTCCGACTCGAACTTAAGCGCACCGGATTCGATTACCTTCTCGCAAAAGGGTAGAGAAGTGGAGATTTAAGCATGATGCACTATCTCCTTTTCATCTCATAGAAGCTGCCCTCGTCAGCAACTCCTGATTGTTCACACGAGGTGTGTGGTCGTGTGTCGTCACAGTTCCCACTTACTAGTCAGCGTCCAGCCGCTTGACCTGAAAATTACCATCTGACAGCGGCATACTGCAGATTTATCAGTCACGAAGTGAACGGTGACGACGTCGATACCGGAGTTTTGCAGCACAGCGGCTTCAACGTGGTCAAGTTGATAATGCCGTCAATAATGTCGTCACTGCTATCAATGTAAAGAAAACATTCTTTGTACAAATAACAAAACGGCGCAGACTACACCATGTCTTCTGAAAGGACTTTAAGGTTAGCGACCCTATAGGCTCAATTTGGATGCTTATACGGCCTGAAGCTGCGCTATTGTTATTATGAGAACACTAGATGAAAGAGCCTCCCCAATGAACGAAGCCGAATTCGTCAAGAGCCCGGAAAGTTTCCTATGATCGGAGCTGCGCCATCTTTCGCTCGGGAAGCATGCCTGCGCTGGCTACATGAACAGCGTGCTGAATAGAATCAAAAAGTAGACGCCACATCAAACCCGACCTAGTCCCTTTGCCGCGTCGCACCCTTGTATAGCTTGTAGAGTAGACCAAGTATGCTCCTCGCATAGCCCCTTTAAACAGACAGTGAAGAGATCAGTTAATAACTCGCATGAAAGGAGGTCACCGAAGGTAGGCTCTCTGCTTTTGGACACGTTTTGCTATAATACATTTTCGGATGTCTTAGTAGCGTACTTTACCTAAACGTTTATTTGCCAAAACCGAATTACATGTTTAATTACAAGCTGTCATACGTCACGCCCGTAAAAGTTGTAGGCACTCACTGTGGAACAACTAATGATGCCTTAATTCCCGTAATCGCTCTCACACTTAAAGGGAAAGAACACTGGTCAAAATGTGTCATGAGATTATGGTGGAGATGAAAAGATCTTGCCTCATATAGTACAGATCGAGCACTATAATATCAAAGAAAGGAAGCATTACAATTTTAATTTGCCATTGAAAATCGCATTAAAATAACAGAGGCGCTATCTGGCGGAGAAACCCTAGTAATTTGAGTGCAGCCCCCACGTGACTACATGTCAGCAAAATATCGCTAATTGTCGTAACTGCACATCGTTCTTTCTTGTAGGAGTGCTTGCCATAATGTATTATATTTTGAGCTCTCTCCAGTGCGTCCTCAAATAAAAACTACCCCTGCTTTCGCACCACGAGAGGTATGTTTTCAGGTTTTTTCCACTCGATTGCTCCACAGTGTTTGCAATTTCATGAATGAAGCAATGACAGTGCCCACTAAAAATTTCGTTGACGAGGGCGTGCGTTATTGTGCCGTAACAACATTGCGTTGGAAACTGAAAGGACGTTACTCTAGGCAAAAAATGTCTGATTACTGTCTGGCATGGAGGAAGGAAAGCTTAGGCGAGGCCCTGACGTCATTTTTTTTAAGCCGGCGCGGCCGCGCCGCGACCGGACGCTGCAACGCCTCTCCTCCTCCTTTACCCTTTCTCCGCGACGCTCACGTACCTAAGGCCCTTAGCAACGCTGTTGCTAGTGGCCCGAGCTTTCATAGCAACGCGTCGCCGTTGCTAATGGCCCGACATGGCTAACCCTAAATTTTGACGTCACTTCCGCCACACTTTCTCCAATGCATTGGGAATGGCAAGGGCCTCTCCTAAGTTGTTTCCTTCCTCCATGCTGTCTGGCGACTGAAAGTTATACTTGTTTTCGGTACGTCTTTTTTTTTTGTCGACCACCTGTCGTCATCGCGGTCGCAGCTCATGGTTTCCAGCATCGGACTACATAAGAAAGGGCTCACACATTGATCGAAAAATTGCAGCATTTCTTACAAACCCGTTATAGAGTCGAAAATTTTAGACATCAATCTTTCCACTGAGGCGAAAAAAAATCGAGACCTAAATTCTAGTGTTCTGTCCCTTTCAGTATAGCGGTGAAATACTGAAACTCAGCGTTCACTGTTTCACGTGAGTTCACTGCCATATATTGGGCCACAGAGTAAAATCCACGCAGCTCAGCACAGCCGAAATCAGTTATTGTGTTTTCCATTGAACTAGTACGAATGCCAACACTCTAATGACCCAAATTACTCGATGTTGGTGGGTATAAAGCGTTCCACTGGCCGAGAGTCGTGCTATCTCGCGCATGCTGGTATTGATTCCGTTGTTGCCACAGTGCCGTAGACTGATGTCCTGCTTACTTACATGTTTATGCGTATCACTTTGAGACAAGCTGGGCTAGGATAATGAAGGAGAAAAGTTTTTGGCGTTCGCTTCTTCTGCCTGCACTGATAAACAGGCCGGGCCTCTTAGTTATGATTTGGCAAAGATTATTGACACAGTTTCAGCTACTTTGGTCATCTGATGAGAAGAGAGGAGTCGCTGGAGAACGATTTGATGTTGGGAAAGGTTGAGGGTCGCCGGAGAAGGGGTAGGCAGCGAACGCGATGGTTAGATGGCATTCTCGAGGCATTGCAGATGAAGCTATGTGATGTTAAGAAGATAGTGAGACACCGGAAAGCGTGGCGTGACATGGTCCATAGGGTCACGAAGAGTCGGACACGACTGAACGCCTGAACTGAATTGACACAGTTACCGACAAGTTACCGACATTCTAGTGGAAATAAAGAAGAAGAAATGGGCATGGGCAGGACACGTAGTGCGAAGAGAGGATAACCGATGGTCGCTTAGGGTAACAAACTGGATTCCAAGGGAAGGAAAACATAGCAGGGGGCGGCAGAAAGTTAGGTGGGCTGATGAGGTTAAGATGTTCGCAGGGGTCAAGTGGATGCAGCAAGCACATACCCGGGTTAAGGGGAGAAATATGGGAGAGGCCTTCGCCCTGCAGTGGGTATAGTCAGGCTGGGGATGATGATGATGATGATGATGATGATTGACACAGACACTCCGCTCTCGATAATGTTCTTCAAGTAGTCTCTCAGACCTCCAATAAGGGTATTGGAAAGTAATTTAAACAATAAATTTATTAACTATTATTCGGTTGTTTTTATTCCACTTCTTGACAGAAGAAAACGATATAACTTTTGCTTGTCTATAGAATTTCCTGAAAAACTAAATGGGCTCGACAAACACCATCAATCACCACCACGAAAATATTTTGCCTCTAGAGAAAGATACGTCGTAACATTTTCTTCTGTTTTTAAAAGACCTACTTTTCGTGTCGTTATTTGAGATAGGCCCCGTAGCATATTGGCTGGCATCTTGGCGACACGGAACTCATTTAGCTAATGGCCTGAACGGTCTATCCACCATGCGTGCCTGTCATGGAATCACTTCAGCTAAAGCCGAATTCACCCTGCAGCGTGGCAGAGCTAGGATGACCGCTGACGTCAAAGGCAATCGAAGGCGGGACTGCCACCGACTCCGTGGTCATTATGTCCACACCCTCAGGCGTACGGAGAACCCAAGGTCTAATTGGAGCTCGTATGCCGTACGCAACCGCTTATGTCAAGAAGCGTTTTTTTTTTGTGAGTTCCGGATCTTCATCCAACTTTATCTACTTTAATTTCGCTTTGAGAACTCAGTTTCTCACTCTACGTAGTTTGATATCCTGAATTTCGAAGGGCGCCACAAACAGGCTTTCTTGAACTGGGGCTTCTGCTCGGTAAGTAATACTTTTAAAGGGGCGGGATGATTTCTACCTGGGATTTGTTTGTGCTGCCTCATATTTGCTTGCGGCAAAATTTTTAGGACATGTCCTGGAACTATGTAGGTAGAATATCGAGACTATGAAGTGTGCTAACGATTTCAGACACACAAGTGGGAACATAAGACACGAAGCACGAAGCGAAACGCAAAAGAAGTGCCAGAATATAGGATATTTTTCTGAAAGTAGGTTGAGGTGCCATAAGTAGGAACGAATACACCTGTGGGTGCAGAAAGCCTATAAGCACGTACTCGGCAATGCTCGAACAGAAGTGAGCTATGATACTAACATAAGTGAGAGGAAAATACAATGGTCTCCGGACATCTTACTCGGGTTTTCGGAGAAAGAGCAGAATATTGGTACTTCGACCTTCAATATGGTTATTCGGTTCCACGACGTGTCTCGACCTTGAGATCTCGTTATGCGCTATTCCTAATTCTTGCACTATTCCGCTACATCTTCATAGACTCTGAAAACCGAAGTCCCTGCTTTTGACACTCGTATGATCGAGAGTTTATAATCTATGGTTCATACTCTGGTGGCGCACAGAGCGACTACGAAAGAGGCGCGATTTCCCGTCAAGGTATAACGATGCTATTCAGGAAAGTAGCTACGGAAGGTACTGAATATATGAGGAAAAAAGAAAAGACACAAGAAGAAGTCATCAGCTCAAGTACTTAGTAAAGCCTGGTTAGCATTACTTCTATAACACCCCCGAGTGATATGTAACTCACTAGAACTCCTAATCTCCTTCGTATCAAATGCTACGACCGGTGTAAAAAAAAAATCAAAGCGCAGACAGCTTTACAATCTCAGCAACTGCAGTGAGATTTGTTAGGTACAGTACGAGTCCTTGAGCACAAATAAATTTCTATGAATGTTGTTGGAGAATTTTTTTTTTTTTTTTTTTTTACTGTTACATGTAGCTACAGCTATAAAATTTAACAGACAGCATGCACTACATATCAAAAGGTGTATTTGCAGATTTCGATCAGAGATGACAGTTGACGTTCTGGTTTCTCATACTAAGCAACAATGAGAAGTACTATCTAGATCAAGGCCTCATAAAATTCCTTAAGCATGTTCTGTATGAAGTAATATGATTCCCAATTGAATCTCGCCCGAAAAAAACATATATTCTAAAAACGCATTTTAAAACCAGGAGAAGGATCGTTCAAAGCCACAGTTACTCATAAAGAAAATACACTAAAATTTACACGCATAACTTGATGCAGGCGTCAACAAGCCGGTTTTTGTTCTTTTCCGAAACGTATTTAAATATACAGTACATGTCTTCTCTACACATCGTGACTAGAAGTGAATATTCACCAAATCCAACAAGCTTCACTAAATGTAGAACATTTCTTTAGACATATTTGAGCACAAATAGATTGCTAGACGGATATGTGTCAATTGTGTTTGGATATTTAACGTTTCAAATAAATCAAGCTTATTTTTAAACAGGCCACCATTCTTTATATGTATTTTGCAAGCCTCTTAGCCATTGTGAAATTTATTTTTCAAGTGTTCTCAAACAAATAGTTGAATCAGAACCTGTTTTATGTGACACCAGCCCTGTCGTGTGTTCTGTATGTGAATACTGTAATATGCAGATCAAGCATGATGGTACTTTCTTCTTTTGCTTCCGAAAGAAGGCACAGTATGTTCCAAAGGATGGTAAAGGAGCAATTTTGAATGTACAGTGAATTATGTATTCGACAGCTTGCTTGTCCGGTACCAGTCCGAGTTGAATAGTAAGATGGCAGGTTAGGCTCCCGCGAGAAGCTTGTGTACACTTATTGTGAATGCATACAATCGTGAACTGTCCTTATTGCACCGCCTACCACGGAATTAGTGGTGTAGATATACGCTGTGGCAATGACACTACACATCAGGCGGACGAGTTCGATTATGTACAGATAATAAGTGGGATTGCGCAAAGCTAATGCAGAAATACTGCTGCTGGAACCGACGAATATAATGAAGACTTCATATGTTTTCATAGTGCGCCATATATCGATTCAAGCGCACAAAGTACTAGTAAAAAAACGTCAGCCTCTGCAGTTCAAGCTCTCGTTGTGAAAGTAAAGTGGTATAAGCAAATAGGGAGTGTTGTATTTCTGTAATCCTACACTGGGGGGTGAACGACAGCACGCGAAAATATTTTTCTCGTGAATCAAGTTACCGAATAAAGGTAGGCGCTGTGCCTGCAGGCTTTTTCATTTTTATTTGATGAGCACAGTCAGGAAAGGAGGCTTGGAAGAAATATTTTATAGCTTCAATATTAGGTGTTCATTGCCGTGATCTTATGGCCAATCATAGCTCCTGTTTTCGAAAGAAGCGGTAGGGAATCCGAGTTGGATGATTCACACTGGCATAAATATTGATCCCATCAAGATAGTAGCGCTGATGGGGACTCTTTCAACATTGTCAACATCCGATGATTTCGTCAATTTTTCATAAAGATGGAAAAAGGTCGCAGGCAAGCAATTGCGACAAACGCGCCCAAAAAAGAAGCGTTGCACCAGACAAGCCAGCTTTCGAGCTTTCATGCCTTCAGTAAGCCTCTTAGTAGCTCCGCATAGACTGCGAAACCAGACGACGTGAGACACGGCAGAATTGACGTACTAGACTATGGCCTTTTCAACCTTGCTCTGGAGATGAAATATAGCTACCTCTAGACTCCCCTATCTACCATACGTCTTCAAACGTGTCTGCAAGACGGGAGTGAACCCACGCTTATGCTGTCATCAATAAACCAGCAGCAACAAATTGACATACCTTAGAATTTCGTTTTTCCAGAGTAAACAGGGCCCGATATCTTAACGCCATAGAGTGTTCACATCAGCAATCTCCCGCCGACTGCTTGGAAATGGGGTGAGCTGAGACGTACCGCGGTAGTGTCTGCGCAAAAAGGCGGTTGTCAGCACTATCGTCATACGAAGTTGTAAAGGCTAAAGAGCGGCTTCCTTCCGTTCAGCCTGCCTTGCTTCTTACTAGCGCTATAATATAACAGTTCTTGAGCAGCCATGTCTCTTTACGACTCCACAAACAAATGCACCGACGTTCTTCTTCCCAGGTTTCTGCACTCCAGTGCAAAGCAACCGAACTAAAGAACGGGCTGCGGCGTAGTGACCTGTCAACGAGGAGTTCTCAGTTCAGATGGTTGGAAATTATGACGACATCCGGTGATTTGGAGCGAGAAGCCGGCAAATAGTCGGTCTCTTTGACGTTCGCTTTCGCGTACACGAAACAGGGTCAAATACAAACGCATGCGAAAAGGTCGGTTATAAGGGCAAACAATAAAATAAAAGCGGTGGGCAATCAAATTCGAGTGTGAACGGTCTTTCCTACGTCGAGAGTCAAAATTGGAATTGGGCTCAAGAATTATTTCGGTTTCTTATTTCTCCAGGAAAAGTGCGGTAGCGAGTGGTGTGGAGGACGTATGGGCGACCGTAGAACTAGAAATGTTCGAGCTCTCGATCGTCTCTTCCAGCAGCTCTGCGCTATTGCAACAGGCAAAGCGCCTCGTGTTTACGGCGTATTGCAAGCAAGCATTCACCCTTTCTGGAAAGGTGAAAAGCAGTCTTGCGAAGTATTCAATCTTAAAGCCAACCAAAGTAGCTAGATTCTCAAGCGCTCTTTACTAGCACAGGGCTGTCTTTGCTATGACGTTTTCAGTACTGCCCAAACTTGCGTGCGCCGGGCAGGCGCGTTTCATCTAAACTTTAATAACCAGACCCTTCTGGTTTATTGACGTAAGCGACTTCTTAAGCGACTTGTTTTTTCTCTATAAGGCAGAAATATATTTCGCGATAGCAGATTAGGGCATTGCGGTCAATCATGCGGTCGTAGGCCTCGCACATGTGCAATGGAAGCAATGCAGCTGGATGCGTCGGTTACACGTATACGATCAAACCAGTTTTAATCTCAAGATTAGAGCTAGTTTGGTTTCGTGTTCTGTGAATACGTCCTGAGGCAATAGCTATACAAATGAAATATATTTTAACGCGATAGCACTAACGACTGCTTCTTTCTCGAGAAATTCCGTCTTCGGCGTTGTTGGCGTCTTTACTGTGAGCGAAAAAGATTACGAGGGACTTTAGCGAATAAAGTAGTGAAAGGCGAAAGCCTGAGTGCCGCATTCTGATACGCAACTGGCACTATTTAGTAATTCGGTAATAATTTAGTCATACATAATTAACCGAATAATTAGTCATTAAGTAGTTTTTCAATTAATTACTTAATTTTTGTTAATTGGCAATTAATCAACCAATTATTTAGCCATTAATTAGTAATTGATGGTTTTTTTATTGCGCATGTTTGCCCTTTGGCATAAAGGTTTAAATATATTGGTCTGTCTACAACAGGTGCATCATACCTGTACTCACCTATTGGGCTGAAACGTGGAGGCTAACCAAGAGAGTTCTACTTAAGTTGATGACAACCCAGAGGGCTATGGAACGAAAACTGGTAGGGCTAACATTAAGAAATAAGAAGCATGCAGAGTGGGTCAGAGAAATAACTCAAGTTACTGACATTTTAGTGGGAATCAAGAAGAAATGGGCATGGGCAGGACATGTAGTGTGAAGAGAGGCTAACCGATGGTCGCTTAGGGTAACAAACCGCATTCCAAGGGAAGGGAAGTGTAGCAGGGGGCGCCAGAAAGTTAGGTGGGTGGATGAGATTAAGAAGTTTGCAGGGGTCAAGTAGATGCAGCTAGCACAGAGCCGGGTTGATTGGAGAAATATGTAAGAGGCCTTTGCCCTGCAGGGGTATAGTCAAGCTGGTGTTGATATTTATACAGACCTGTGGCCCCAATGAATGCCAACAGCTCTCGGTGGCATGGGCCATTTGTCCATACCCCTGTGTCAGACGGTCTGGTAGGGTGGTAAGAGTGCCTCCTGAGGCGTGCCTTGCGGGCCACGCGTTTGTAATGGATCGTTGATTGGCACATGGCCATATAAGGCACACATTCGCGCTTACTGTGGTGGTGCGCTGTGATTGGTCGAGACCTCTATGACGTCCCGCAGCCTCGGCCAATCAGAGCCGCCGCAAAAGCGGGACACATTTCGTCCACGACAGCATGGACCATTAAAGGCTTTCGCCTTAAAATGATGGGAACGACCCTGACGACTGGTAGTTCACAGGTGACATAGCCGTGCACTGACAGGTAATCGCGTTGTGTTACGACGCGAGACAACGCAACATAACCGTGTTGGTCAAAGCAGCCAACGCGAGCTTCTCCACTGAAATAGATGGTGTCATCGAAGTGCAGCTTTTCAGGACCTTTGGATCGCGAGTAAAGTATTCAGGCTAGTTCGTATAGCTTGGTGAATCCGGAATTTATAAATATATTGTTTGTTCTTTCACGTAAAGTGATATCCTACGATTGTATGGTGGTGAGTATATATGGCATAAAAGAGGCACATCTAAACAACAACTCATCAAACGAGTAGCGACGGAAATGGATGCGAAAGAGAATATGGAAGGGTAGCAGAAAACGATTCGGTCCCATCAAATTCTAAAAGGCGGATATTAAGTGTCCCGTCCCAACAAGTTTTGAAGACAAGGGCACGTCGTTCAGTTTTGTTTTATTTATGGGTTTATGGATTATATGGCATACAACCCATAAACTCGTATACACTTTGACGTAACATATATCGAAAGCGACTTTGGCTATGAGAGATGCTGTAGTGATGGTGTCCGCAAATTTAAACCTCCTGGGGTTCTTGAACGTGCGCTGACGACGCACAGCACTATAGCGCGCCTTGCTTTCTGCATCCATCGAAAAGCGCCACCGAAGGCACGTATTCTTGTCGCAACCGCCAAAAAGTTTGCTGAAAAACGTTTTAACCCTACACCAATCTATATGATAATGTAGGCTCTATATATTCAGCGTCTATTTCCTCAGTTATGTTACTCTGTTATTTCACATATCGCGCTACATGCAACATAAATGCAATAATCACCCTCTCGCCATTGTTGCATTGGCTATTTTTAATAACATAGATACTGAACAATGGTCTATTGAGAAGTCAGCAGGACAGGAGAGGGGGATGATTGGCGAAAGACGATCGGATTGCAGGCTGCAAAACCAGGTAAAAAAAAGCATTTAGGGGTACGTGCACTTCAGCCCTCTTACCTGCGGAAAGGCGAATATACTGCGAGTTCCTGGCCCAGTTTTGTTACCACTTCATTCTCGGTTTCGTTGATTTTCCGACATTCACAAGTGTACTTTTACTTCACTTTACTTGCTTTACTTTTCGTTACTGTGTTTAATTTTAACGCTACAGCGTGAAAGGCCCCTTTCACCAAAAATTCGGCCCTCGGCCCTCTCCGCCGGCGCTGGCGTTTGTGTTGGCGTTATGAGCGAATCATTACGAGCATGGCTTTGGCAGGCGGTAGTTGGTAGCTGATATGGCTGAGCACTAACTGGACGTAGGGTTGCCTGACATTACATTTGGTAGGAGCTGCAGATTTGGGCTTTCTCTTTCATATGGAACGGTAATATCAAAATCGGCTGGCCAGAGCCCTTGCATTCAAATTGAACTTATACTACGCAGAACTGTAAATACGGCTTGATTAGAGTGGGGCTTATGCTTTGCATGGTAGCCTACACATGATGCCCTTAAAAGTGAAGCTTAAGTGTCTCCGTAATTTTTATTCTTTCGAATCTTTTCTAGCGTTTTAATTTTCGCTTTCATTTTATATGAACTCTTTCACTGCACTTCACTGGCGGGGTATGCTAAAGCCTCCAATGAGAGGTGAACCCAATATTACGTCAGAGATAAAAGGCATAAAGCAAGCTTTGCCCAATATAAACGCGCGTCATGTGGCTGCGATTTTTTTCGCGAAGACTATTACGTTAGACTACTTCCTTTTTAAAATGTTATCGCATTTTTGGCGCGAAAGTTTTTGCGACATTGGTAAAGATGCAACCGCCTCATGTAATAATCCGTTTGTCATGTGGAATTAAAATGAAACCTGTTGCCAGGGTCGTCCTTTTGTGTACTTTTCTTTCTCGCATGAGGCTTTCAAATCGTTTAGAAAGTGAAGCTCGCACAAAATTTCTGGTCAATTTTACATCATGCGCATTACAGCAATGTTATTTTCAAATTAAATAATTTTTTTTATGAATTTACAAAACTAGGCTTTCTATATTCGAAGAAATCCTACGGAATTAATCCCGTCAAAAGTTTTGAAATTTAGCAGTTCAAGGGCATTTTAAAGCCGACAGCAAAAAACATTCGGCAGTTAGGATTCTATGTCAGTACATTGTGATTACACTTTTTTAACTGATCAATGTAATGTATATTCCAGATTTTAGTGCCCTAATGACCTTTATAGACGTACGAGCAGATATGCTCCCGCACACGCACGCATGTAGCTTCTGTGCCGGTGCAGACGAGAGTTCGACTTTCGTAAGCGATGTTAATTGCTTTTCTACTGAGGAGCCAAGGGTGTGGCGCGTAATACCTCTATGACACGTTAGCCTGCAACACCTACCAGAGTGTTGCAGGCTAACCAACTTCATGCAGCCTTGCTTGTTCGTTGCCATGAGCACACGTGAAATTGACCTTTCGACACTTAGTTGTCGCACGCTTAACATACTGTGTAAGCCCTCAGTCAAAAGTGACATTAGTCAAAAATGGGCTCTCTGGACGATGGTAAAGAGCACAATGGAGATCCGGCCCTTACTGTAGGGCGTCCCCGAAGAAAAGACTTCGCGAAAACGTAGTGCCGCAGAAAACTGTTACCAAAAGCGGTGTCTCAAAGACCGCTGTCTTGAAGCTGTTCGGCGTACTTACGAACTCACAAAAGAGAATGGACACTCTTAATATCGTGACAAATTGCACTATTGTGCTGCAAGCAAGGCAATACCAGGAAAGGAATTCCTAAGAAGTTTATAATTTCTAACTTTCTTACGACTTTTAAAATAATGAGTGCTACCAGTCTTCGTCATGCGTCTACGGCAACAAAGTTGTGTTTTCTTCCATCAGTTCTAGTGTGGTGTCTATCCTCGCGTGCCAAACAGTAGGTGTTGTTGCTTTTAAGCATACACCTTGTCCGTGTCAATAAAAAATATTTTTTGTTTCCACAGTCCGCTGAGTGAAACATGGCAGTGAGCTGTTGCTTAAAGATTTCGTCCATTAGTAAGTCACAAAAAAACGCCTATGCCTTTATATTTGCAGACGCTGCATATGCAGTTGAATCCATTACTATGGTTTGGTCCAAATTAAAAGTAGAAACTAATGCACTCTTGTTTGTGAAAAGATTTTTAGCATGCTTGGGCTGAAACTTAGAGTCGCGATCACTTAGGCTTACGCGCTCTAAGTTTACACTATGGAAACCTTCATTTAACACTGAAAAATGCAAAACACACTTTTATTGTTACTTCAGGTTCTGAGGTCTTTGGTGTGCGTATGCCGTTGTCCACACCTGACAAAGTATCGAGGTGAACCACTGAGCAACATTCCAAACAATTATCTACAGATATGTTCGGTACATTCATCGTGAGAATCTACGGAAGAGAACGAAATCACAATCTAATTCCTTCACCTTCTGCGTTACGAAATAGCTATACTCGTCTATTCGTTCTATCTTCCATTTTAAGAATACAGTGTACCTACGATCTCACAAAAATTGAACATTTCTCTTTACTCATAACTATTCTGACACAAAAAAAAAAACACTTACCTTAAACTTGTTGTATAGACGCTGCCACCCCTCGGCCTTCTATGGGGAGGTCATTTCTTCGCCTTTCTGTATTTCGGTGCTTGTTAACTAGCAATGTAACGTTGGTAGTCAGAGTTGATTCCGTGCGACATGTAGAGTGGAATTGCATTTAGTTTATGTACATCAAACTACAACAGACGCAGCAATAATTGTTTCAAAACATAGAAAATAAAGGTTCGGCATTTACATATATTTGCTACTTTTAACGCTAGAGGACAGGTGATTGCAATAAATATAAAATATACTATGAGTAAGTAAAAAGATACTTGCATTACATTTGCCATCACGCACGTTTCGAATGTGTAATAGCAGTGCAGAAATAAAATTTAGGGGTACCAATTACACTTTAACATGCAAGCATACATTGTGCAGCAGAGCGCGAGACAAGCAAGTACCAATTGAAGTAAAGTGATATATCTAGTCACTTCAAGCAATGCCGCTGCTATCTGGGAAAGATTTCAGCGTTATGATTGCCCGCTTTATTTTATGCATGCTTCGTCCATGAAGTCACATACTTTGGAAGTGGAAAGGCTCCTGAATCAGGGTGGTCCAGACCTACTGATGCCAAAGTTTTGTACGAAGCTTCCATATAGCATATTGGCATTTTTGTCATCGTTCTCTTTCTTCGCTGGAGCTGTAGCATGTGACAACTATTGCTCAGGATTAGCTGGTTACATTTATCGGTAGTATAAAAACCCCGTATGGCGTGGTAAAGATACTCCCTCCCCCCCCCCCCCCCAAAAAAAAAAAAAAACAGGACAGAAAAAAAAAGACCGACACATCGATGTATCATATTCGAACTCGCAAAAGATGCAAACAGTTGCACACTCGTCTAAATTGCAGTGGTAAGAGATTAGCAACGTTAGCAACTTCACGTGTTAGGTTAAAATAACTGTAAACAATGACCAGGAACTTTCGAGTTGAGCTCAAGCAGAAAAACTACAAGTATGCGCAGCGATGTAAACAGGGAAAGGAACCAAACGAACAAGCCTAGAGGATTAAATACATTGTCTTCGTTTCAGCAGTAATTCCAACTCCTCGTGAGGCACATTACTTCCGACGGCATCTAATCTAGCCAGCAACGTAAGCTACAAACGAGATTTTGTTTTCCTGTTGATGTGTGTTCCTAATTGGCAGTATAAAACGGAGGCATTGTCTAATTGTGATGAACATTTAAATACGAGAATAGTTTAGGACCTCACTAAATGCACATTATAAAGCGGTTAAACCGTCTTAGTTTTCTAAATGCCATGGTGTTGTATTTTTTTAACCGAACGCGTTGTAGTAGTTTTCTAAATCGATCATGCTAAATTGGCCATGTACGCATTAAAGGATAAAAGACACGATATATTGACACCTGAGCCAAAGCCAAAACAAACAAGAACATATTTTGTCTTTAGAAATAAACCTTCAACATGAAATGAAAGTAACCACGAAATTATAAGTAAACTTACACATGAACGGTCTGCGTTTATATTCAGACAACAAAAAATAAATCGTCCCTTTGATGAGATTCTTTATTATTCTATTGCGCTTCTTTCCTCACGGTGAAAAATATAATGTGTTGTACCTGTGAGTGCGTGTCATTTGCCAGAATGAGCATGCGGACAGAGAAGTCATCTCACAAAAAAATGTAAATACGTTGGACTTCAGATTTTCAGCATTCTAAATCTATATGAAGGTGTTTTCCTCTTCTATGTGCAGCGCGGCGTCAAAATCTAAATTCACAATTTATTGAAATCTTTCCATAGTTCTTTGAAATATAAAAACTGTTGCTGCAAAAACAAAACTAGAAATCAGAGTTCTAGACTACAGAAAAGGGAAAACGTGGCCTTGTCCTGGTTTGAAACCGTGAATAACACACGGTAGAAAACATATTGGTGATACTCATTCTTTCTAATCATGCAAACTTATACAAACTTGAACAATCCTAGAGATAAAACGTTCTAAAGAATATGGCACTGAAAGAGGACAAAACAAAATCTAAATAACGAGCAGGTAAGTGAATTGTGAATACCACCGATTGGAAGGCCAGTAAATATGGACTTATACAAACGCGTTCCCACACAGATACACGCGTACGGAAAGCTCACAAATTCGGAATTCAAGCCCATCATATCTATGTACCAAAACAGGCCCGCATGCGTTGTTACGTTTTGCCACCGAGAAGTGTGACAGCTGCCGCGGCCACCGCATGGCAACAGACAGAAAAGCGAGCGGTTCGTCCATTTGGGCGCCGTCCAGTCGGCCGCCCAACGCTTCCTTCCGCGAACGTGTCTCGCCGTGTTCTTGCCACGCGCCAAATGTGTGTTCGTGCGTGCGTGTGAGTGCAAACGCTGGCCAAGCCCGGCGCTCGAGGGAAAGTGCGTCGCCCTCGCCCGTATGCAGGAGGTGGAGGAGATGCGGTCGCGCCACATGCGATTGAGTCATCTCGTCTTGCCCGAACATGCAGGGCTCTCTCTTTCCCCCTGAACTGGCAAGCCTATAAAAAGCAGCGGCAGACTCCGCTGAGACAGAGATTACTTTGACGCGCCGTAGAGACGACGCTAGACACCAGCTGTGCGAGAGTGTCTGTATTCTCTCCTGGTCAGCTTTTCGGCCCATTCCTTCATGATGTTGTAATAAAGGTTGTTTCGTTAGAAGACGCCTCGTCTTTGCTGGAACCGTTGATGCCGTCCGCCGAGCCACGGAGCCGCCAGGCCAACGCTACCGAGGGGCCGCGAGCCGCATGTAATAACTGGTAGGCAGCGATGGGACGACCAAGCCGTAACCGCGGTCGGTGGGTCGAGTCAGACGAGCCAAGCGGGACCGTTGTCCAACAACTGGTGAACAGCGGAGGGGCGAGAACGACCAAGCCATGACCATGGTCGGTGGAACGAGCCAGGCCTGACCGAGGTGCAACATCTGGTGGGAAGAGCGGAGATGTCCCGGGCGTGACCCGTGCAACAAGCAGCTCAGCGGAAAGCCGGGAGCAGTGCAACGAGCTCTGTGTGATGACTGGTTGCCTGCAGCGGAACGACTGCGTTGGATTCTTGGGTGCGAGGTTTGGTGAGTGCGGGACTTTCTTCTACTGAGTTTTGCTAGGCTTTTGTTAAGTAGAGAACAGAGCTAGTAATTGTGTTGTCCTTGTTGCTGGGTTAATTGCAGCAAGGCAATAGTGGGCAATAGAGAAGGCAGCACTCGGAACAGCCATGGATTTGGATTTGAAGTCATTGCCCAAACCGAAATTGCTGGAGCTTGCAAAAGAGTTGTGTCTGAATATTTCAGACAAACTCAGAAAACCAGAAGTGTTAAGGGCTTTCTTGAGTTGAAAGCTGAAGATGACGAGCTTTCGGAATGCCTTAAGATCATTGACGAACGTCACGAGAAAGAGGAACGTGAACGCCAGGAGAGGCTAGAGAAAGAGGAACGTGACCGTAAGAAAAGGCAAGAGAAAGAAGCGAGACCGTCAACTCGCTATGGAAATGAAACGTCTCAAAGTAGACGCGGGACGCCCTGGTAGTGCAAGTCGGGTTCACGGTGCAGGAGAATGGAAATCGTTCAAAATGAGTGACCTGATACGGCCGTTTAAGCTTGGAGAGGACATTGGTTTGTTCCTGGTTAACTTCGAGCGAACGTGCGAGAAGCAAGGGCTTTCTCGGGAAACGTGGCCACAGCGCTTGCTCACTTTGTTACCCGGTGAGGCGGCAGACGTAATCGCTCGCTTGACAAAAGAGGAAGCAGAGAATTAGGACAAAGCGAAATAGAGTCTGCTGAAAAAGTACAGGCTGTCAGCAGAAGCATTCCGTCGGAAGTTTCGGGAGTATGAGAAAAGCAAAAGTGAGTCGTATACAGAGTTTGCCTACAAGCTTATGTCAAACATGTATGAGTGGCTCAAAGACGAAAAAGCATATGGTAACCACGATAAGGTTCTGCAGTGTTTCGGGCTAGAACAGTTTTACAGTCGGTTACCCGAGAACGTGCGGTACTGGGTCATGGATAGGTCATACGTTAGTACGGTGGATAGAGCCGCCGAGTTAGCTGAAGAGTTTGTGACGCGTCGGGCTCGTGGAGCTAAGGACGGTCAACAGGGGGAATTCGGCTCTAAGTTTGAGAGGCCGAAGTTCACGCCCTTTAAAGCCAAGGAGAATACACGTAGTGCGGATGCGAGTCAAAGCAGTCCGGCCGACGATAAAGCGACGGTGGTAGACGAAGCCGAACGGAAAAAGAGGTTCGAGGCAAGGCAATCGCGCGTCTGTCATACGTGCCAGAAGCCTGGCCATTTTTCGGCGCAGTGTCCAGAGACAAAATCAAAGATTGTGTTTTTGTCATTATGCAGAAGTGACGAGAACATGAAGCTTCTCGAAGCGTACACTCGAGACATTCTCGTGACTGGGAAACAATGTCGAGTGCTTCGCGAGTCTGCGGCTATCATGGATGTGGTTCACCCCTTTGCGTAGAACCAGAGACGTTCATGGGTGAGTGCGCGTGGATCAAACAGGCCGTGGAAGGTAGCAGCGTGCGTTTGCCAATAACCAAAGGGCTTATTGAGGGACCTTTCGGGGCACTTGAGACAGAAGCGAAAGTGTCATCAGTGCTTCCTCCTCAGTACCCGTGCCTATTTTCAAACAAGTCCGATCACCTCTTGCGCAAAAAGGGACTTGTGTTTGGAGAGGGTAGCGTACTAGCCTTAACCAGATCTAGAGCTTGGGAGATCGCTGCAAATGCGGCAGTACCGGAGAGGTGGTTAAGCAATGAGAAAGGGGCGGAGGCACAGCACGCTGATGTTAAGACCACGTACTACGCTGTAGACACAAGTGAGCCTGAAAAGTCAAAGGTACCAGAGAGTAAACCACAGCTTGGGGAAGCGGCCAAGCAACGTGACTGCAGTAGCGAGCCGACCGAGCCTCGAAGAGAAGAGTATTCTGTTACCTTGGTCGAGCCACTAGCTGAGAAGGTTAGCGCCGGCTCCAACGGCGAGAAGTCCGAAGTGACGCCGGTGAACTGCAGGCCGACCCAAGTAGCTGTAGGAGATACAGTTTCATCAAATGAGTGTGGGGAACTGGTAGTAACTGAACCGCCTCTCGAGTTAAAAGCAAAAGCTTGTTTATAGCGTGGCGGAGATGAAAACGAGCTTGGAGATGCAAAATTTCGGTTTCCTAAATCAGCTTCCTCATAGAGCAGGGACCGCAGAAAAACAAAGTGCCGATCAGGGAAACTGCGCAGCCCGCGAGTTGTGATCAGCCAGGGCAGAACGACGAGGAGTGCGCGTACGCTGTAGAGAGCGAGACTTGCGAAGGCGACAGCGAGCGACCAGAGCAGAGTAAGCATCGTTCTTGCCCCAATACCTAGACACCAGCTGTGTGAGAGTGCCTGTATTCTCTCCGGGTCAGCTTCTCTGCCCGTTCCTTCATGATGTTGCAGTAAAGGTTGTTTCGTTAGAAGACGCCTCGTCTTTGCTGGGACCGTTGATGCAGTCCACCGAGCCACGGAGCCGCCAGGCCAACGCTACCGAAGGGCCGGGAGACGCATGTAATAGCGTGGAGCGGCTTTCAGAATCATTTTGAGAGAAAATTTGGTCATAATCTCTATCCACAGAGAAACATTTGCAGGAACACAAGTTGCTGTTATCGAATTAGTAACTAACCAGGATTTAAGAAGTGAAACAAGGGCGTTTACCTTGGTACATTAGCCTGAAAATTGTTGCACAGAATTCAAACGCCAAAGATTTGAAGACAGCACTAAGTCACTTGCAAACGATAGAAATAGAATTGACTGATTTGATTACCTAGCCATAGTTTCCAGACTTTACTAGGAGCTTAATTTGTAGCGAGGCCTCTTAAAGTCAATAAGCGCTTTATTTATTACTGCCAAATATAAAGCTGTGACACCATCGTCATTATCATCATCCCCATGGTTCCAGCGCAGATTATTTGCCGTAACACAAAAGGTTCCAGGAGGAAAGCGAGGTTATAGAAGGGGCAACAAGAGATGTGGAGCGCCACCCTGAAGGAACACAGCGATCTCGACATGAATTACACTATAGGATAGAGATAAGCAACAGGTGACACGGGTAACGGACAATATTGACTGACTGTTTCGTTCCCCTATTTCCTTCATGTGCCTGCCATCCCACATTTTCACCACGTATAGATGTATAAATACCAGTGCAGGAGAGTGCCTCACATATCGTAACACAAAACAACAGGGCTGTATCTGACACATGCCTACTCCTACACTGTTTTACACCAGAGCCGTTCGCGGCAGCCCACACTGAGATGCGGTGTAACTGAAGTTTCTTGTATTCATTCTTCGTTGATTTTGTTTGTCTATTACCTCTGTTTTGTTTGTCAGGTACCGCTCCGCTAGGGCACGAACCTATTACAAACAAAGCAATGAACAGAAAGAGAAGACAACAAAAGAAGAGATACGAAGAGTACAAGCAGAGAGAAAGAAATGAAGAGAACGAAAAGGCGAAAATGGAGATAAGCCTTTTGTAGCGAGAGCTACATCGGCCACAGTCTCACCATTTTGCCGTGACTCTCCGTGCCTGTCCGAAGAGCGAAGAAAGAAGAAAAAAACAGAAGAAAAAGAAGAAGAAAAAAGAAGAAGGAATGGATTCTAATCAGTTCATAATTTGAGAGTGGCAGTTTAGAAGCTCGTTTTCAAAATTCTCTTCGAGTTCTTTGACGTAGCGTCCATAGTTAACATCAACGTATTCTTTTTTTTTTTTTACTTTTTAGGGAATATCACAGGGCTGCTTATCTAAAGACTGCTCCCTCATATTTTTGAATTGGGGTTCAATATCTGAGATAGCAGGTCACTTCAAACTATTGATACTTCCTGCAGTGCCCATTGTTAATTCGTCGGTTTTCTAGAGTGGGGGTTACCGAATGAAACTTGTCACCCAATAGGTGAAAAAAATTAACAGTGGACTGAGCAGTTGCTATCTGCTGATCAAGAGCATTTACGCGCTTATTTTGTTTCAGATAGCAAAAAAAAACTTTCTCAAAAAGGGAGTCAACCTTGGCCTTGTCATGCTTTCGTGATTTGTCCTTGGTCACCCCGGCTACACAGTTCTCCTGTACATTCAACTTACTGGTGTTTTCGCGTTCCTCCCTCTGACTTCTTTTTCAGGATGCACACTGCGATCTTCCGCGAAAAGATGGAAATGAATGGGAATGGGGACTGTCGACGTACTACTATTCTTGTCCCCTCATGTATTGTCGTAGCCTCGGCATTCTTCCACGTCGTTCCGAACAAAACATTCTAACTAAAGCGAGTAATTTATAGTTCAGAGAAATCTCATAAAAAGTTCAGATTTGCACCACATTTCGCGGAAAGGTTCGTGCAAAAAAAGAAAGAGAGCAGTTGAGGACAAATGAAAATTGGGTAAAGGTGGGCTGTGATGGGATTTAAACACATGAGCTCCAATTTGTGAGGCAGGATTGTGGGTCATAATCGCGGTTATTTCTTTTATTCCATGGTAATAGGGTCAAATAAAAATCTGAAATATGCCCTCAAATGAAACATATCGAGGGCACTGAAGACTGCTTCAGTAAAGAAATGCGAAAGCGTGGCGCTTCCTGTTTCTGCCGATTCTGAACCACTTGACACTTCATCACATGACAAGGGTGACATCATCACTTTTTCAAGACGTTCTGAACCATATGCGACACTTCTTTTCATGCCTAGATGTATGTGGGCAAATGATATTGAGCTCATCTTCAAGACCAACCTCGTCATCTTCTCCATAAAACGCCCATAAATAGTTACTTAGTAAAACTAGAAAACACGTACGAGCGATGAGTATCCATCAATCCTCCCTGCATCAGTCCTCCCTGCAACACAAATGTTTTAAAGCTGGCTCCATTAGCGAAGATATAGGAGCTCTAAAACAGTGCTCCGCCTCTCTCCTCTCAACTACGCGCACACCTACGCGCACACAAGTTGCGAGGCCAGCCGAACATGCCCACTCCGCCCTCCCCCCCCCCCTCGTCACTTGGGAGCCTCCAATGAGTGGGCGCACCCGGCAAGCCACGATGACGTTTTTGGGCAGAGAGCGCGTGCAGAGGATTCGCACTCATTGGTTCCGAGGGGTGGCAAGGAGCATTTTTTTAAATTTATTTGTAAATTGTTGGCCCCAGGCTATGTTTATAAATTTCATTCCAATTCTAGCAAAGACCACCGCTATGGGTGTATTGATCTTTATTATTACTGCAAGTAAAATATCAGGGAACTTTAATGAGCGTCCAGCTAGAGCGGGAAAACAAATCCACACCCTTCCAGCACATCATTTCAGTCACATTATAAACGGTTTTCTACAGCGTTTTTTTTTTCAAGGTGCAAAACAGTCGAACTAACATATGAATGCAACTGGACTTTATGCGCTTCTTTCTAATTGATAATTCAATACATTATTCTCGTCTGAAAATCTACGACAGTTATCTTGTTTAAAAATAGAAATGCTTAACATATAAATATGGACCTCTAGCGCGACAAATGATATAGGTCACCTTGTTTTATCTTGGGTTTGTGATTAGAGTGGCGTGGTGAAACCTTAATGATTACGCGACCCGGTGTGTCCTCATTTCCGAATGCAGCAAAATATATCGATTTCAGGTGCCTCTGCTGAGCGAACATTGCTTATTCTTATACATCGTAAGCGCCGTGGAAGCATGCACTGATCCATACATCAGCAAGGGCTTGCACTGTTATTCTGGAATGAGAGAAATGACTCTACTGGACCATACACGCTAAAATGAGCTACGCCTTGTCTCTTTACTACAGCTTGCCCTGAATATATGCATAGAACAAGGATAGAGAGATACTGTCGACTACTTGATGGCGTGGGTGGTGCAAGAAAGATCGAACCCGGCAGAGCCTGTATCGCCTCGAAAATATTTTTTATTGACTTTCCTTCATTGCTTCAACCCACAAATATAATGTCCTTGAAGCGGGAGCTATGCGTACTAGCTTAGTTATAGTGGGTTACAATGAGTGAGTACCGCAACGTTTCTGCCTTATCAGGTCGAAGACTGCTGCAGTACGTACCGAACTGAGAAACTGTGCGGTTTTTTCCAGACCATTTAAAGTGGCTTCTACTATTGGTTATGCATGCAGAACATTAAACCACACGCTACTAGCTTTATTTATGGCAATAAAAATATGATGGGTAGCTCGGTTGTGCACTGCGAAAAAGGAGAGAAATAGCTCTCGCGTATGTATGTATGTATGTATGTATGTATGTATGTATGTATGTATGTATGTATGTATGTATGTATGTATGTATGTATGTATGTATGTATGTATGTATGTATGTATGTATGTATGTATGTATGTATGTATGTATGTATGTATGTATGTATGTATGTATGTATGTATGTATGTATGTATGTATGTATGTATGTATGTATGTATGTATGTATGTATGTATGTATGTATGTATGTATGTATGTATGTATGTATGTATGTATGTATGTATGTATGTATGACAGCAGCACCTACTTTGAAGCGGGTCGATGGCAGGTGCCAGCCTACTCACAATTGCTATGATTAACGTTTCTCTAACGAGTCTGTCGCACCTTATAGTACCATTTGTAAATGCACCTGCACCCTTTTAAGAGCGTTAGCTCTTCTCACGCTTCTCAATTTGGTGTCCGGGCGCACAGCTAGTCGATCAGTGTGAAAATTTTTAAGTCCAATGAATTCAAGATGGCGGCCTAATTGACGATGACGTCATGGTCCAGTATGACCATTGGAACTGAAACCATGTGTCTAACATGTTATATGTCGAAACGGCAGCATAGTTTCGCAATCCCAAATTCAATATGGCGGCTTTCAGTGGGACGTCATAACCAAGATGGCGGTCTTTAAAAAGAGCTCTGCCCATACACTTAACCACACAGCCGGTGTGTGCGACATGGAAAACGTCGGGCAGACCGAAACACATATAGGCTATCAGGTTTTGTTTCAATAACCACAAGGCCCACATTCACATCATTACCAAATCTCCCTTTTTCTAAGCACTTGTGCCTTCCACATCACGCGTTCGAAAACATTCGTGTCATTCTCCTTCTATCAGACTTCCGAACAAGTCGACAAAGAGTACAAAGAGGATCGTACTTCATACACAAATTTCAGATGCTAACCCATGGAATTACTGAAACCCTGAGCAACATTACCTTTCTCAAAAGTCTACCTAACTAAAAGACGAGATAATTATCTCCATCTGCCCACTCCTAAGAATATTCCCCTTTTCACGCAACACTTCGTTTTTTTAGCCCCTTGTACTTCCCTCTCCTCTCCTCCCCCCCTGTCTTCCTCGGGCTGGTATCCTTTCCCGCAAAAGACACCTTGACTTGGAACATGATCACAGGAACGAAGGATGCCCGGATGAAGGGTCGGGTCTCGGAGCAGCATTTGTCCCACTGCTCTTTCGTCACCGCGGCGGAACAATCACTGGCGCGTCGCGGTGTTGAACGACAGAGTCTAACACATAAAACTTCTCCTAACATTTTTTCGAACACCTGCACCACTAGGGAGCAGGCCTTCCTGGTGTGCCTACTCGCGTTATGTTTTCGGGCTCGTTTTTTGTCTTACTGTTGTTCTTAACATTACCACAACTTCTAGCTTCCGCAGGAGGAAATCAGGACAGTTGTGCGACATTCTTTCACACACGCACGCACGCACGCACGCACGCACGCGCGCACACACACACACACACACACACACACACACACACACACACACACACACACACACACACACACACACACACACACACACACACACACACACACACACACACACACACACACACACACACACACACACACACACACACACACACACACACACACACACACACACACACACACACACACACACACACACACACACACACACACACACACACACACACACACACACACACACACACACACACACACACACACACACACACACACACACACACACACACACACACACACACACACACACACACACACACACACACACACACACACACACACACACACACACACACACACACACATATATATATACCCACACATATACCCACACATATACCCACACATCCACGCAGAAAGTTTGACCTTTCGGTGAACCTGCGGGATTCTTCACATTATGACTGTGTGTGCAGCAGAGCACGCTTTACAGGAGCAGAAGAAATAAGAATTGGGCGGTGCCAGGTCTAGACACTTTAGTAGATGGAACATACATTACTCAAATAATGCGGCTGTAAACAGGTGATGTTTCATTACTGCCGCAGAACAGCCCATACAAAACAAATTTTGAAAAACCACATGCGCTTGATTCAAAGAATTGGGAGTCCGAAAGTCCTCCGACATGGCATGAGTGCTCACGGATTTGTCGCATTAGAAAGGCTTGGATATGTTTTCAATGCTGCAAACTAATTCTGCTTCATCTTTGAAGTCAGATTTATTTTTTCTTTGGCTGTATATGATAGAGAATTTGTGAATTTATCAAGAATCTTGTCAGCTCGGAAGTGAGTCAGCCAAGTATGGATGCCCAAGGAGGCGAGCTCATCTCGCACTGACCCTGCTTACTGACAGCGGTGCTCTCGTGATTTCACCGCAGCGATACTTTAATTTAAGTCTCCAAACAAAAATATCATCAAAAAAGACCGAGTCCAATCGTATTAAGTTTGCTCAGAAAAGATATTTGACCTGCCCAGCTTTACCTATCGGCCGGCGCTTGCCTCGTGCGTTTGCTTTCGCCGCTGCCTAGTAGATTCCCGGCTTCCCAAGTATTTCTGAAGGTTGTGGTGAACGAGACCGTGCCTCCAGAAAATACCTAACCAACATAGATCGGGTACAGTTTGACAGGTCGCGATGGAGTATTACAAAGCAGCTCGCGCGAGAAATTATTTTCTGTTCTGATCAGAGCTTTCTAACACCTAAAACGCATGCAGGACATACTGATACATATTTTTCCAATATCAATTTCCTCACTGCCCTATATACGAAGAATTTGTTTCTAGTGAAATTAAGAAGAATGCTATTATCTTCACTCCAGACTCATTTCAACAGCCAGATATGCTTGAATTTGAGCTGAAATCGGCAGTATATGGGCTAGTCCTTGCAACCCGCCTCCATCTAAGCAGAGCTACCGCAGGTAGGATCTGATTTAAAAAAATCCCACGGCTGCTAACGAGACCGTTCTGGAGTTTTGTTACCATTTACAGTCTTTCAGAGACAGCGCAGGCTAACAATGGCCCGCGTACAAGTCTAGAGAGAGGATTGGTTAGCTATACCAATTAGGTATTTGTTGGAAGAACTTGGAGTGTCATACTTCCTGGCAACGAGTTGGATACGAGCTGAAAAAGAGCAGCATTGCTTTAAATGAAATCAGTCTTACATCAATCCTTCATGCATGAAGTGGACATTCCTGTCTTCTTTTTACCTTCAGCGTCCCGAGATGGAAATTTCTGGCATGGCAGGTAAGTGTACTACAGCTTGTGCTGTGCCTGTAAATTTGCTGTTGTATTTGAAACGTATGTATGTTTAATCGTGGGAATGTTCACATGAAACGTCAGGTGAGTGCAGGCCGACTGCCATATTGCAGTATATTCATGCTTCTTGACGGAGTGATGTCTATTTTTGTGCTAATGACGAGTTGCGCACAAAAATAAAACCAGAGATATAGACAGTATAAAGCCGCGACTACTGCCGGGAACGGACAAAAATCAGTGCTCACTTTCTCATGACGTGAGGCGATTTCTTTCCATGCTTTAGGACAAAATATGAAGTTCGTTACTTTTGCTTTTTCATGTCACGTGTAGCAAGAATCCAAAATGTCTCAAAATTATTTATAATTCGTGAAAAACTTGCGCTGGTATTGAGCGTAGAAAGACCTGCATTACGACGCAGCGGTAAGCATCCAGGATATCCTGCGCCAGATAAATCATCCATCAACGACGGGGCATAAACCCCACGCGCAGAGACGTGTGCACGATATCCAAGTATACTCGATCGCTTAAATGTGAGTAGAACATTGTGTGTTTAAAATTATTATTAAACAGGCAATGTTTTCTGTACTTCTCGAATCGAATTTGCTTCCAACATGGGTTTGTCCCAACTTCAGTCACTTTTAAATCGTTCACGGTTGACTCATCACTGAACTTTGTATTTTCCCTAGCGAAAAAATTGAATGAGTCATAATAACCTCATATAGATTTCTCAAACTAAACTCATTCAAATCTCATACAAGCTCATATATTTCTCATAGGTTGAATGATATATATGTGAGATTATATGACGTTTGTACGAGTTTAGTATGAGTTTAGTATAAGAAAGTTTATGAGGTTATTGTTACTCATAGGGTTTTTCTACTAGGGTTGTAAGTATTTTTGTCTATTGTCAGTAAAAATTTCCTTATGTTTTTCTTTGGTAAGCGTCTTAGCTCGCATGTGAAGTCCGCCATCATACACTTTATCAGTCTATGTATCAGACCGGCATATATTTTCTTGCCGTGTTTTCTGCCTCAGCAAAACGCAAGCATGATTTACCTGTGCTACAACACATGGCTCAAAAGGCTATAGTTAATTGTTAGCTATTTATTAAAAAAAATTGTAATGGTGATATTTGTCTCAATGGCAATCTTCAGGTACATTAGCATAATGATTTTCAGGTATAGAAATAATAAGCTTTCTTCTCTTCTACAAATTGTGTCTCTCCAATATGGTCTGGGTGCGACACACTGCGAGGCTGGTGTCGTAAAATGTGGTGCCAGACTAGTTGGGGATCCATTTTGGATCCAGACGTAGCGCTATAAGAAAGATTACAAGGGCAGTAAGCAACATAAAAAGAACTCTGTTAAGAAATGGTTTTTAATTCACTCCTGCCTCATATATCGAGGCCTTCACATCATTTTCCAACAAACGTGTGGTGGTTCAAATGAATGTTGATAGTTTGAGCTGTATATTATATCAAGCAGCAGTACATTAAGAAAGGAAGGACAATATTAACTGAGTCCCAGATATGAACAGCGGATCTGGAAGAAAAAAATTCTCCCCCCGTGCTTTTATGAACGCATCTGTAGAAAAGCGCACTAGACCATTTTCAAAATTGTCAATATATAGCTCATGCACATTCTCGTTTCAGTGTGAAATTCTTTCTTGGCTCGTATGAGAACGTGGAGAAGATGTATGGGCAGGATATGTTACCACGAGATGTGTCTATGATGATTATAAGACGTAAATAAAAAAAAAATAAGTTAATTGTATCTAGGGAAAAATTTTAACCACTATATATAATTCGCCAACGAGCGCGCAATCCACTACTCTGAGAAACATAGTAGCTATTACACTGAAAATACTTCCGTATTTACATGAAATATTTATAGAGGCTTTGTGAAACGCCATTAAATGCATTACAAATATACAGATTAACACAGCACTAGAGGGCAGGCAAGGAAAAACACTCCACCAAGAGAAAGTACCACTGCGGTTCAAAATCGGTGTGTTTGTACACTTTAGCGCGTGTCCTGTGTCTTCTTCTCTTGTGTGTGTCTTCCCGTGCGCTTTATCTTCAGTCAAGTTACAATGCACCATCTAGCCCAACTTCAAGTTTTGTACACTTCCCTCACTTGAACACTCATTTGAGAGAAATGAGATTTTGCCGAAAAAACTCTGATTCGTGATTCACGTTTTCCATAAGGTATGTAGTTCAGTTGAAAACAAAATGCATGCCAGAGGTGCATAAACATAATATTGCGCTGCTAGGAGGTATCAAATGAAATGTCAAACCAAGTAAATTCGTTTTTTAAAGATCCATTGTAAGACATCCCGGCATAAAATTTTTTTCTCATACTTGATGACGCAATGTTTAATTCTTTCTGGCATATTGAATATTTTCAGTTTTGAACACAGTTGTGCACTTCATTTTGATGCTTTTTGGTTTGCCAGGCCATGACTTCCATTCATGACTTCCTTCTGAAAGTTACATTCTTTGTGAGAGTTTGCTGTTCTGCGTCGAGTTCCTGATAACGAGTTCATAATGATTCATATCTAGCGTAAAGATGCCTCAAGGCACTGAGGGAACAGGCAGCAGCGGTAGTAACAAAAAAGAATAAGAAAATCAAATATAAAAAAGCAGATAATGAAGGAGAAAAAATAAAGGTTGAAAAGAATATTGACAGATAAAAAACACTGACGAAAGTGAAGTAAATAAGTAAATGCAAAGTTGCTTAGTTCAAAAAAATGAATGAAACGCAGAACGAGCTCATAAAAGAGCTGATGGTACTCGCAATGGATTCTTATTTTTTTATTAAGAAGACTTAAGTATTTCAATATAAATTTATTTTAGGTATATGATGGGCCTCCACGCTTAGTCTGGATTTCTTATGTTGTGATCATGCAATGGGAAAGTATATCTTTATTATCCACATCTGAAATCTACAGGATATGGGTACGAAGCAAATAATTATTTTCGGCGTAGTGGATAAAATCATCACCTGAAGTCTCGGAAAGAGGAAGCCCCTTGTGTCATCCATAAGCTGGTAGCAACACCAAGCCACTGGGTCGCAAATCAATGCTGCAATAGATGGTTTTAAGAAATCACACGTTTTTAGCCTGTGAACTTAAGGCGAAAACAGTTCAATGGCGATCAGTCATATAGTTGCGGAGAAATGCATAAGTGCACGCCCTTCCGGCTCCCCTTATTTAGTAATGAGGAGCACAGCAAAGGCTGCCGACTCAACTTTATTAACGCAGCAATTTAACACCGTGAAACAAAATGTGCATTTATTTCGAATTTTAACGTTAATTCTGGTAGCGAGAGGTGGTACTTTTTGTTTTGCTCTTAATTGCTTTCATCAGCTGTCCTTCTCATATTTAGGGACGCAGCCGATGTGATCTTCACTATAGTGATATTTTCGGCACGCTGAGCGTGAGGTAAGAACATTATGTCTCAAGGCCACTACGGAGGTAGGGGATGCCACCGGCGCTCTGCCAGAAGCAAAACCTATTGAAGCAGCTATATTTGGAAAGACAATTCGAGCTGCCTAGTGGCAGGGTGGGGTTGCGTTTAGACACCCTGAAAGTACTGCGGACGCAGGCATATCCCAGTGTCTTTCCGAACGGCAGATAGCTCCATACGCTGAGTTGCTCGCGGATTCCTCTGCAGAAGAAATATGCCGTGTTAAGAGGTGGCACAAATCTTCTTCCCTTCGAAATTACTGGTGTTGTGGCTACTGCAACGTCGCCTATTCAGCGCTCTGCAGTTTGCAGCGTTGTAATCCTGCTTGAAAAGCAGGCTGCTAGGACTGCTGTACGCAACAGTAAGCTTCAGAAAAATTATTCAGCTTACACATAGAAGTTTACCCCATTTGAATCAGTTTTAATGATCACATAAGTGAATCGCAATGCCGTTTGCGTCACTTGGAACCTTTATTTCTGTTTTTTTTTATATTAAAAAGCCTGCTCCGCGAAGATGAGGATATTATTCTAGCGTTTTAACGCGTAAGGCGGCAAGACACAATAAGCCATGCCCTCATCACCAGTCTTTCCTGCTGCTCGGACTTTGTTTGCAATTTCGTGCTGGAGGCAGATGGAACCAACTCAAAACAAGCCTTATACTGAAATGTAGAATCAAGGTATTGGTTGAGCCCGCATTTGAATTCGAAAGGCCGTGCAGCTTATGCAGAAATATAAATATAACTCGCTACGCCGTGCAACGTCAATTCCGAAACCGATCGCTAAGACAGGCATAATAAACATATCAAAGTTGTTTGCTGAAGCTTCCTTATACCCATAACGTGCCTCTTGGGTGGTGGAAAGCCGAGCATTCAAAAAAAGAAAATCAAAACTTTGTAAAGGTTAACGGTGCGGTTGGAAATGAACAATCGCAGTTCCATGCAAAACTTACATAGGTCCCACTTACTGACACAAGGCTGTGTAGCATACTTACGGACAGAACATTTCAGCAATATTAATGCTCTCATTAAGATTTCGGTCTTGTTTAATTTAGATTGCCGCTAAAAGAAAGACACTTATACACGATATATTACATCATGATATGATGCCACGAATGGTCAGGCGAATGTTTACATCATTCGAAAGTGTAATTTAGAAGTGAAATTTCGTAAACGTATGCTGTTCCGATAGGCTGAGTCCATATTCGTGCTACAAGAAACGAACGTTTCTACATCTCTAATATTAAAACCCCCGGATCTTGTTCGAGATATTGTACACTTCACTCCTATGGCATGCCTTGGAACAAATTAGTGAACTGTGAGTTACTGACGCACACGTCTCAAGGATATCATTATCATTATGAATTTCATCAGTGCTCGCGAATTAGCAATAGATTAAGCTCACGAAGCCAATTTTTTGCGGTTTTGACTAAATGTTTTTAATGCGACGTTGAGACAAGCTACGCGGTCGATAGCGTACAAAAACCTTAAGAGCGTCTTTTTTTTAGGTGGCCTCATTTGCTAAACTCGTAGGGAGTACACAGCTAGCTTCCATGTTCATAGCCCTGGATCTTACTCATAATGAATAATATAATATTTCCGATAATAACTGCCCATTTCCGCAAAAACACTTGCTTCGGAAAAAATATGGCCAGACAAATTAACTAGAAAATAATGTTCCCTTATCATTTATTACATGCTGAGAATAGCGTCCGCTGCTTGAGCACGACGCAAAACACTGCTAAACGGAGCACACATCCTTAAATGTTACGCTGAGTGTAGAAAAGTTGCCCTACAGATAAGAACTGGAAAAAAAGGAGCAAGAAAAATAATCGTGTTGAATTTCATTTCCTAGCTCTCCGAAGAAAAATGCATGCGCTATTTCATACCAACGTCTTGTGACATATATTTGTGGCGTGTAGAAATAAAGTTGCAGCATTTATTTGTTCGCCACCTTGAAGTGTCTTGCGATTTTTTTTTTTTTTTGGTGTTCCTGCCAAACTAGCAAAGGTAAACATCCGAACTTTTATGGATCACCGCACTGCGACAGCACCGTCAAAAACACAATGCTTGGAAGTTCGTGCTTTAGCTGCTTAATGTACGTAATTCTTTTGCTGTGGCGGTTCTCCCAATGGGAACAAAATAATTGAGCATTTGAAATTAACGATGACGACTCGCGAATCGAGAGAAGCTTGCAGAGATAACTGGCCCTAATAAAGGCTTGCATTTTTTCTGCAGACTTTCGCTAGAAGCCCTTCTATTCATTGAAGCTGCGTACTCTAAAAAAGAAAAAAAAAAGCAATCTAAAAATTATTCTTTGAGCGACAGCTTTGAATTAATAATTATGTTCTTTATTCACAATGCTATAGATGCTGTGGATTTTATTTTTGTATATACTCGCTTGTTTTCCACTTCAGATAGCGCATATTTCCTATATCAGCTCCCACAGGTCGTCTCTTGACTTGGCAGGAACGAAGAACGAGGAATATTTGATTTTAGATTGCGCATTTTTTTGTTATCATGAACGGTGGCATTTTGCTGCGTGCGCTGTTTTTTTTTTTTTTTTTTTTTTTGCTTTTTAGTCGTAGATGACAACTAAATATAAATGGTCTGCACTGTCTCCGGGTATGGCAATTCATTTTGTGTAAGGTGCCAGATGCTGCTTTCATGCTTTCCCATTTGAAACTTTTTTCCAAAATGTTTTGAGCCCTATTACACTGAACGCAAGATACACATTCATCTAGTTATCCTGCGTCTTCGATTCGGACGCAACGGTCAACAAATAAAATTTTTTGTGCGACTACCCTTCACTGGCGCTTGTATTCTTATTCATTGAGCAGTGGTCCCTCTTTGTCGCTCGCTGCCTTTTAATGAACCAAACGTTTGAATTATCCGCCATCACCTTCTACTGCCACTAAAATGTGAACATCGAATTGCGTTTGCTAGGCGAACGTAGAACATTCGTATTTTATCAAATCGAAAAACAAGCAGTTGCCACACATAAAAGCCTTGACTATTTGTCTGTGCAAATAAGTTTTAGCTGAAAATCCGCTTTTTCTAAAACGGGTCTATCACCTACGCACTTCACAAGTAGTAAATTCATGTACTATCGTTGAGCTGCATGAGTCCTTATTAACAACAGTTATTCTTAGGAAAAATGTTATGACTCATGGTATTAAATAAAACGCAACGTAAGCCATCGTTTCTATAACCCTAGCCAGGCGACAAATGCTAATTCATTAAGCCATTTATGTAGTCTTCGCGCAGCTTTTCGCACTCAGTCACATATTCAGGCCGGAGTACATTCTTTGCTGTAGTTTTGCTGGTGAAGAACGGAGGATTCTCATTATCTCTTTCCCTTTGTTTTGTTATTTCTAGCAATCTTCGTGGACTAGCATTCTAGTTTTCACCATATTGTGTGTTCCGCAGGGCATTACTTGCAGCGAAAACTATTTGAGAAGACTTAAACATAGAGCCCCGAGGCAAGAAAACTTCAGAGCACATTGAGCAAGGAACGCGAAAGCCGACTTTCCGGCTTCCACTCCCAAAGGCTATATACACCTGCGTGTTAGGTTCAATAAGTCTGCCTTGAGGGGGGACGCTGAGCCGTAAAGCCGTTTCAATGCAACGTGCTCAATGTGCGGAGAACGACGGGTTCTTTGATGTATGCGATGTGGCTTGCAAACTAGACTTCAATTAAAGCATTCAGGTCCTGTTTACCCCTCCCCCAAGGCGGATAATTCTCGTGGCACAAAGGCTCTCTTAGCTTGACTAATTCTTTAAGAGTTCCTGCCCCTTTTGAAAAGACTGCTGCTAGACCCCTTCAGAAAGTAGGGCATGGTTCGGCATCCTATACGCTCGCTCTAGAAATATACCCGCTTAGTGCACACAGTTACAGGAACACCAAGAGGGGAACATATATGTACGATATTTGCGGATGTCAGCAGAGACAGTTAGTAGGTATGTACAAAAGTATGCACAGGTCTGCCCGTGCTGGTCGTTGCGTGGCCGTGTGCGCACTACAAAGGTAAATTCGATACTATTTTATGGTTGTGTTTTATATATGAACTGTCTATGCATATTTGTGCAATGCAACGAGAAACCGTGCTTCGCCACAACCCCCCGATTCTAGAGGTGTGAGCATGTTCGATAATTTCAAATTGCTAATCTGCCATCCTCCTATTAGATTATTCGAACGAATAAAATAGCGTATCATTAAAATTATTCAAAAGGAATCGAATATACACTGAACTGTCCGAATACTCTTAGAATAACTGTAGCAAGGTTAGAATAAAAGAATCGTATTGCCATTTTTCATGGCTATTGAAAAACCAGGTGCCACGCCGACGCCATGTATCATCCTACAGCGATCTGCTATCTGTATACGCTCGTAGCTTTGCATTATGAGCTTGAAGCGTTTTACCATCGCCACCCATGAATACAAAGGGGAGATATGTTATTTTCAACATTGTCAACACACACACACACACACACACACACACACACACACACACACACACACACACACACACACACACACACACACACACACACACACACACACACACACACACACACACACACACACACACACACACACACACACACACACACACACACACACACACACACACACACACACACACACACACACACACACACACACACACACACACACACACACACACACACACACACACACACGCACGCACGCACGCAAGCAAGCAAGCAAGCAAAACGCAAGGGAGCTCTCGCATTGGAAGCATGAAATACTGAACTTTATACGTAAGGAGTGGAACACCTTTGAAGGAGGTCACGAATGAATTAATTTAGCGCTGAAAAAAAGCAGAAGATCGTGCAAACAATTTTCAGCTTCACGATATCATTGATCGTCAAGTGAAGAGCTTTGCTACATGACTAAGCTTCTTAATTTTCTTTTGAGAACAATTATTGGTTATTTACGAAATGATCTGCTCTCGTTATGCGTCTAGGGAGCTGTACAAAATAGGCATAGCTGAGCATGTGTGCGGTGCGCGAAAAACCGAGGGCCTGAAATAAATACTTTTTAAATGTTTAAGTTCATTGTGACTGCTTTTGAACAGCCTGTTTATAAAAATGTACTATGAAATAACAGCCTTCTAGCACAAAGTATAAAAGATTTTGTTACAGTCAATGTTGTCCAAGCCTTCAATTATACAAAATGTGTTCGCATTCTGTGCCTGGCAAGGTCTTTGACAAAGCTGTGTGACAGGATTATAAACAAAAGACAATAAATCTTTCAGCACGCACACTAACCTTGAACGCTAACGACAACTGCAGCTCCATAGGATGAATGTCAACACAGCCAACAAATATTGAAGCAGTACTGTTTCCATTACAGGGGCACCAAGGTCACTCTGAGAGACCGATCGTCCTCATTGCAAACACTGCAACAAAATAAATTATTTATTTTCCTTATATAGCTGCTTCTCGTGCCTATTACAAAATAGATATGGACCTAGATGCTCATTACTATTCAGTTCCTACGACGCGTCCCTTTGTTGTTGTTTGCCTTTATAATGTGCTGTCAGCATGCTCTGCTCCCAATTGATTGAGTACATTGCATTGCAACAAAACATTTTGGATACGCTGACCTACTTGCTTAGCGGAACATGAAGTCGGTTGTTGAATGCCGCCGTCGCTAGGGAGCGACACAGCCGTCGAGCCTATTCCTGTCGATGTTTGAGCAGCTTTAAAGCCATACGTGCCTTGAGTGCCTCTGGCTGTCTGCATTTTCCTCAGGATAGATTTGCATAGGACGCCCTTGCCAGAAGAAAAGCTATTATTAGTTGCCTCAGCATTCACCCGAGACCCTTCAATTACTAAAGTGCATTGTTGTCCGAACTGAGAGATCTACGCTGCGGTATTCAGCAGCCCCCTGCTTAGTATGCAGGTCTAAAAAATAAAAACAAAACAAGGCGCTTGCTAATCAGGAGCACCTTCAGTAGAAATTTACCATACTAGCATCCAAAATAATGTAGATTTTTTAGTTTCTATATTTCGGACGGCCTCCTCGCGGCATAAAAATTCTCTTGTTCGCACTGTACTTTGTTTCTTTTGATCTTTTGTATCTTTGGAGAGGAAGATAAGTGTAGCGTTAAGAGAGGAAAACATTGGTGGCTCAAGTACGAGATAAGGAACCTCGTCGAAATCAATAAACCATTAAGGAATGATGGAAGTGCACGTATTGCGAAGGCAACATAACCGATGGTCACTGAGGGTTGCTGAATGACCTCCGTTAACGGGAAAGGTTGGCAGCAGTCGACAGAAACGCTGGAGCATGAAAATTGTAAATTAAATGTTATCGTGTCATACACTTAAAGGCGGAGCTCAAGTGTCACCAGTGAGTTTTTGCACGAGCATGTTTCTCATCTTTTAATGATTTTTTTTATTTAACTTACATTACAGTTATCACACAGTTCGTATACTGACTTATCCCTAGAAACTGTAGTGTAGATGGGGCAGCAACTGTGCCGATTTCGAATCGAAACCAGATAAATTTACATTCCTTTTCCCTTTTGCCTCCAGCTAGTTAAAGTTGCTCTCCAAAACTTTTATGCAGGCTAAAATGAGAGGCAATTAGAAAGACCTTTCAAATACCTCAGAATATGCAAATGAATTAGTGGAAACTACCAAACAATCAGCGATGTCTTTTTTAGCAGACGACACTTGATATTAAAGCACGGCCTTGCACAACATTTGGCCCCTCGATAAAACATCTTTTTATTGTAATGTCAGTAGAACTCTGATCGGGACAAACATTGTATTGCTGAACACAAAAAGCTCCAGACCCGAAGTTACTTTACCTGATCGGAAGTGGCAGCTCTACGCTTCCTTGTACTGTGTCGTCGACTCTTAAAGTGAACACGCGTGGAGCTGGTCGCTCCCTTTAAAGTCAAATTCTTGCTTACAAGACTGCGTGTTGAATCAAAGTGGCGCAGTAAAAGAGGCACCTGGAGGTGGGGCTTCGATTGTGTGCTGTCATTCAATTTCGGTGCGTAGTCGTGTAGGACATACTGGCGCTCCGAGGAGAGCAGCCACGTGCTCTTGCGTTCAACCTAACAGTCGACGACCCTGCACCTTCACTACGTCAGTGTCGCCGCTTGTACAAACTTCGTACCAGCGACATCTGGCGACAATCTTTATGGCCGAATAGAAGTCTGGTCGCGTGGATACATACGCGCAGAGTTCAGCAAAGACATTCATTAAATTATGACACAAAACACAATCTAAAGGCATTAACAGCTAAAAACGGTACTTGGTTGCTAAGAAGTAAAACTTAAAGTGGAAACCTTAACTCCGCATTAATGGGTATGACGTGAAAGCGTTAATGTCTTCCGTCTGCTTGTTCCCCCTTGGGGATCCTCGTTCGTGTATATATTATTTCTCATTCCTTCACTACAAATGTCACACCTTGTGCCTCTAATATCTCCGACAATCCGAGTAGCATACTTTCACAAGCTTGTAGGTTATCCAGCTGCCGGTCGTAAGCGACCACCAGACATAGGTATAAAGCTCTGCTTTATACTCAGGTATGCTTGTCCTATAGGAGTAGTGGACCTGACTTGGTATCCAAGAGCAATAAAAGGCCTATGGAAGGCCTATTGGTGTACCAGCATCCAAAATCAAATAAGCTACTCGCGTTGTCAGCTCCTGAAACATTTCTGAGAGCGCACGTCCCACTAATAAATCAGTACCCTGCTATGCCACCTGCAAGCTACCGCCTCATTTTTTGCTCACAACGCCGAAAAGCCGACGCCATATTTTCTGGAGGACGTTCCTTTCCAGGTTTCACTCCGATCTAATTAGGACTCCGAGAAAGTTTTCTCTGCCGCCTTTGCAGTTCACTGCACTTGCAAGCATTTCGTTCTCCCGCAGCTCATATAGAGGAAAAAATATACGTAAATAACTTCTTAATGACTGCTTTATCACCCTTGATCATGATGCTAGCTTATATGAATACAGAAATCTTCAGAGACCGAGATAAATATTACAGCAGACAGCAGTGGTTACCAAATACGCAAATGGAACGAGTTGAAGTTAGTGTATGAATAATATCCAAAAGCGGTAATAAGGCACGGAAGCTGATAAACCGTTCCAGTATTCAATAGGGGCGCCGGAGAAAAATACTCCTTTTCCTGGGAGGAACTGCGCTGGTAAAGAAACACAACCGCACACAATGCACATTTCATCCGGCTTACGTGCGCGCCTCAGTAAATTATGCGGGCTTGCATATTTAAGCCGACCTCCTTTTTCATCGCGGCTTCTTCGGGTGCAGTGTAAACACACACAGCTTGGACTGAGCGAGGGCGGCGAAACGGCTATCACTGACCGCAATATGCCATAGCCGTGGCACCATAAAATTTTTAAACCGCCCATCTGCGGGAGAGCAAAAGAAGGCAATACCCTGCTTTCTCCCTCTAACAGCCATTATTCTTGTTTATTCTTTGTTAGTTCTCGCAGTTCTTTCGGCGTTTTTCGCCATCGCTTGTAAACTTGCGGAGCACTACGCACCTCTAAGCCGCATCGTAAATCATCTGGTGAACACCGACCGAAATCCGCGAGAGCCCCCGCTGCTGCCGTCGAGGAAAAAGTTGACCGCTTTAAAAGCCACGATCGGGTCATCGATGCCAAACAAAAGGTTACTGAGCCTTATTTAGGAAAGGCTTTCTCCGCTACTCTTCTCTTCCATTCATATCTTAAATAAGCGCTCAGTACGACTTCACCAGATTTTGGTTCTTATTAAAAAATATTGTCTGCCCCTTTTCGGCTCTTAAGAATGTTCGCAGTAAAATACTCTATTCCGCGTGCGCTTGATCTTAAAGTAGCGAACACGTAATTATGTTCTTTTGTGTTCCTTTTTTATGTGTCCTCGTCTTAAGCGCTAGTCTTAAACTTCAAATGGCGGCGACCAAAGTGGCATTTTGATGAACTTAGCTGCAGTCCGGCTGTATGGAATACACTGAGAATACTATACTGGTGAGGCGTTAAAGGTGCGAAGAAAAGGTCGGTGAGAAAACGATGAAGTCGTCTAGTTAGCATAGGCAAGTTGTCCATTTAAATCCGCGAAGAAGGGAGTCCATGATTCGTTCAATGGTCGCCGGTGCATTGCAGAGGCCAAAAGGCATGACTTTAAAGAGGTACAAGCCGTCTGGTGCGAAAAAGGCTGTTTTTTCACGGTCCTCCTCTTCAACAGCATCTGCCAATATCAGGGCCATAAATCACTGAAAGAAAAGTATTTAGCTCCACGGAGGCAATTTAGGGCATCATCGATTCTGGGAAGAGGATACAAGTCGATTTTAGCGATGCTGTTCAGATGGCGATAATCAACACAGAAGCGCCAGCTGCCGTCTTTCTTTTTACCCAGAACGACTGGAGACGCCAACGTGCTCGTCAAGGGTTCGATGATGTCTTGCGCGAGCACCTTGTGAGCCTCCTTTTGGATCACCTGGCGTTCCACACCGTATACGCGATAAGGACGACGATGAATGAGAGCAGCGTCGCCGGTGTGTATGCGATGTTGCACAAGAGCGATTCGAGTCAATGTGCGCTGCTCAAAATAAAAAATGTCTCTGAAAAATGTCAGCAGGCGACAGAGTGCATAAGTTTGGGGAGGAGAAAGGTCCAGAGCGATCATTTTGGCGTAGTCTTGGAGACTGGAAACTTCAGATAAAGAGAAGTCAGAGGAGGGCGGTGAACCGGTGGCCACAACAGAGAGACCACATTCATTTACTGGACACAGAGTGGCGAGCGAGATGCCTTGCGGGAGGGGTTGGATTTGCGACGCAAATTTCAGAACAGGGAAACTTGTTTGGTTCGTGGCCATTGTGATGATGGTATGAGCAAGGGCAAAGCTTCGTATTAGGGGAGCATCAAGGGCTGGGGTAACTATATAGTGTCTATCTGGAATAAGGGGGTCCAGAGCAGAACGTAACATAAGTTGCGGCTTCAGGTGGCTGGCGGACGAAGTCGACACTACAAAGGTCGAAAAGAGAGGGGAGGTTAGGTTCAACGACGCTTGTAGCACAGTCTATGATGGCTGCATGGTCAGGAAGAAAGTGGAGCCCTAAATGACGTCGTGAGGACAATGCTGCAGAACTGCGAAGAGGACGGTGGTATGGCGGCCAGATATCGTAACGCGAGAAGAGCACAATTCAACGACCTTTGACGTTGGTTCATCTGCGACACGCACAACTTGTATAGGAGAAGGGGTCAGCACATTTCGCAAGCGGCAGCGAAATTCTGGGCTCAATACAGAAACTTGTGCACCGGTATCAATCAGGGCTTGCACGGATGTTCCATCCACGAGCACGGGGAGCAAATTACGGCGCGCACGAAGAGCTAGACGAGGATTTGGTATCATGGTTCCTACTGCAGCATCACGTGTAGACGCTGCCGCTCCTATGCTTCCGTCAGGGAGCGGCCATAGGGACTGGGAGCTGAAAAGCGACGGCGTTGGGGCGAACGGGACTAACGGCGGTGGAGGGAGGGTGATCGGTTGAGGCATGGCGACTCGTTATTAGCGGCTGTTCTTGAAGGGTCGTGACGAGGGGAGAAGGGACGAGAGCAGTCATCGTAGATGAGGAAAGGTGCAAGGCCTTTCTTCTGTGTCATCGTCTGAAGTGCTAGTCTTAAACTTCAAATGAATTTCAACCTACCAGCCCATCTTTCTGCTTCAATATAACTGACCCAGAGACTATTCACGTTGGAAAGCATGCCCTCCCTTTCTCAACTGTTGGCATTGTTGGAATTGATATGAAAAAAAAAACACCATACCTAAACCAGTTGCTACTTCGCAGGTATAAGTTGAAAAAAGGAAATCTTCCATTGGCAGGTAATATAGCCGAGTGGTCGAAGGTTTATGTGAAGTTCCGATACGTGGCATGGCCAAATTTGCAGGTGCCGAGGACGGTCAACGATGCCGAGCCCGCCGGTATCAAATGAAATATACTAAGCAGCAACATAAATTCTAATGATATCGCAATCCACGCTTTAAACAACTTCAGGATCCTGATAAATTCTTCTTGGCTCATTTAAAAACGTCTTTTATTAAAAGCTCTTCAAATCCACATTCCTTGAGGCACTTGTGCGAGCTCTGCGGGCCACCTTCTCACGGCAGGTGAGGCGGTTACTAATGCAGTCGTCTCTGAGTCCTCTAAGGCATATTGCATAAGCCTTTGGCCACAAAAGTCTCGATCTTTTCTATTATAGAGCTGCCCTTTCGTCTTACCAATTTCATAGTTGTCGTTAAAAGTTTTATTGTATATTTTTTTTTCATTTCATGAACCGTGCCCCTTCCCTCAGTACTCAGGGCTACCACAATTTCCTTTCTAGATGTGGGGGGAATAGACGACGGCACAATAGGATCTCCTACTAAGCCGAAGACGCACCAGCTGATTGATACACTCTGAACCACTGTCGGTACTTGTCTGCGGCGGTGAGAGTGTGCGTGCAGCGTCAATGGCTGGGAGAGGAAATTACGTTAAGAGCTTCGGGTATCGGACCCTGAAACGAAACCGTAGTAGAAGGGAAAGGGGATGTGTCGAACGCCTAAACCAGAGCACATTTCCCATCTACAATTACCCTAACGGAATTTAGATTAAGCCACTTATGATGCCTAGTCCCCTAATATGGACTGTTTACGTTTTGTTTTTCAATTCAGCACACCTTGTAAGACTCTCATTATATTTTGCCTTTCTATGCATCTATAGCCTGAACTCAAGAGAAACAAGTATGGTCTCCTACAGGAAGGCGAAAACAGCCAGGGAAAGACACATTCAGGGGACAAATGTCCTGCACAATGTCGATGAAACGTTGTGTAACGCTGAATGCGTACCACACACTTTGTGACAGTGCTCAAGGGATCATTTCATGGCTCGGACAAGAAAAGTGATATGGAGTAATCTAAACTAGGAGTTTATATAGTGAGCGTGGTGCCAGAGCCTTCACATCTTTCACCGGTACATACGCAGCATCGTCATCATTCATCGGTGTTCGCAAGATCACGCGCAGCGTTCCAAATTGTGGCTGGAATAAAGACGTTTGTTCGAGCGGTGGCTCACAAGTGGTGGAGGTGCCCTTATTATCCCATGCCTCTCGCTTTCGATCTGTCTACTATTCTCCATGGAGCTCCGTTCCGGCCTTCGCTTGCCCACACCCCTTCGGTATGAACGAGAGCAACGGAACCCACCCGCTCCCGGCGTCTGCCCTGCTGTTGTCACTACCCCTACCTGGACCATCACCGGCCGCCAGCGTGATCCCCGGCTCTTTGCCCGCATGACGATGCCACTGCCGGTCATTTAGGACACCACAAGACGTACGACCGTATAAAAAGCCGCTACTTTTGGCCTGGGCTTTCTAACAGTGTCGCCAAATACATATCATGTGCGCCTTGCCATCATCGTAAGCGCTCAACATTTATTCGTGCCGGCCGCCTGCAACCTCTTCGTTGCCCATCCATGCTTTTCGATTCCGTCGCCATTGACTTATTCGGTCCCCTACCTCTCACAGCCGCCGGCCATCGATGGTTTGTAACCGCCATTGACCATCTGGCGCGCTACGCTGAAACAGCCCCTCTTTGCTCCGGTGCCGTTTCTGAAGTTGCCGAGCTTTTCCCGCGAGCGATCGTCTTGCGTCATGGTGCTCCCCGTATCTTGATTAGCGACCGTGGAAAGACATTTCTTTTCCAAGTCCTGACGGAAGTAGTTCACGCTGCCAACACCATCCCCAAGACATCTTCTAGTTATCATCCTCAGGGCAATGGCATCATAGAACGCTTTCACCGCAACTTGTCCGACATGATATCCATTTACGTCGGTCCTGACCATAAGAACTGGGACACCATTTTGCCTTTTGTTGCCTATGCCTATAATTCCACCGTTCAACGCACCACTGGCTACATCTCATTCCTCTTTGTTTATGGCCGTCAACCAAAAACTCTATTCGACACCACCTTCTTCTCTACTCCCGCCTCCCAATCTACATCGTTGGGCGACCAGTTTTCTACACGTATGACTCACTACCGGCAAATTGCTCGTCGCAACACTGAAGCTGCCCAGCAAGAACGGAAGCACCGCTACGACCAGAACCACCGCACTGCCTCCTTCTCAACCGGTGATGAAGTGCTACTCTGGACGCCGATCCGCCCGCCTGGATTGTGCAAGAAGTTCTTCCAGCGTTATATCGGTCCGTACAGCGTGCTCCAGCAAACATCTTGTGAACGACCGCGTTGTCCCATCGCATACCGTCGCCGATAGACGTCGGCGCTCAGAAGTAGTTGTTTATGTTTCGCGCATGAAGCCGTACACCTGCCGACCCGCTTCCATCTAACCAGCGACAAAGATGGCCGCTTCCTTGCCGGGGGGATTTGTGTAGGCGCGGTGCCAGAATTTTCACCTCTTTCACCTGTACATACGCAGCATCGTCATCATTCACCGGTGTACGCAAGATCACGAGCAGAGTTTCAGATTGTGGCTGGCAGTAAGACGTCTGTTCGAGCGGTGGCTCACAATATTTATTTAAATGTTAGACTTCGAAATGGAAATTTGTTTACATGTTTTCGCTCCCTGAATTAAAAGTTCCTCACCTTAGTGCACAACGCAACATAGACCTTGTTTATGCGAGTCCAGTGAAAACAGCATGTGAACAGGAAGCATTCAAACTAAATACGAACGACTGCCTCAATATTTCCCCTTAAAATAATTTATTTGTTTAAGCCATAGCTTCGCATGGTTAATTAAGGAAGCTGATATCGCGTAGTCATAACCACGCTTTTGTTCCTTTGTTTGTTTGTAGAGTTTCTGCTTTTCATGAACCATGCGTGGGCAGGACTTGATCGATGTTTATCACTGTTACAGCGATGCTGATACTCTGTTTTACCGTGAAACCAAGCGACCCTACCTTGAAGGTGCCTTCGCTTTTCAACTTCGTCATGTGCCTGTCTCCGCGTTCTCCTGCTGCTTCCTTTTCAGTTTCTACGATTACGCCAGAAACCGGACACATCACAGTATGATATGCTTCATACCGGTTCTCGCTCTTAATAAGAAAAAAATAAAAAATAAAAGTAGTCTATTATCTGCAATCAGCGATCGTAAGAAGGGTAGGACGATGACACTCAATCCGCAGACTCGTCACACCGCGTGAATATTTCAGGAAGGTGCATGGATCACGTCCGGGGGCAATCGATCATATCTCTTCAACTGTGCAGCGCGTCACTCGCAAGCCACTGTAATGCAATGATCGATGATGGCGAAGGAAGTAGAGGAAAGAAGAAAAGTTAGCTAAGAAACAGCGCGCGTGTGCCCTGCGTGACGTCTTTGTAGCTTTGATGCGGTCTAGGACGCACTTTAGTGCCTATATACGCAGCACGTTGATAATAATTCTGCGCAGAGTATGAGCGTGTCAGATCTTTGTTGTCTTTGTCATGGCAACGTATTTCGTACCGACCTGCACTGACCACCTCTACTGCCACGTGCCTTTCTCGGCGTATCCATCCTTTTTTCTGCCATTGGCTGAGTCTGTAGCATTGCTAAACAGTGTAACCAGTTAATGGGCGCACAGTGTGTGAGTGAATCAACTTTATTGTCCGGGAGAAAAGGCTCTTTTCTACCTCAGGTCCTCCCCTCTAGAGGAGAGGCGCCTTGGTGCGGATGAGAATCCGCTTCAGATGCTGGCCGAAATCCCCTTGATCTCGGCGGCCTCTTGAGCCAGTAGAACAGCTGGCAGCTAGTGTTCCGGGATTGGGTTTTCCAGCAAAGCCTCCTAGGCTTCTCTACTTACAATTTTGTTTGCCCTGCCTGGAGAATGCAAACACTCCCATATTACATGGTTCAGGGTGCCCCTCTGCCCGCAAATTCTGCAGCTCTCACCTTCAAAATCTGGGAATATATATTGTAACAGTACAGAAGAAGATGAAGCTTAGAACAGAAGGGAAGGAGAAATACGTTGAAAAAAGACTCTCGTGCCAGACGCGCTGCCGTTGACCAGCTGAGCTCCCTGCCCTATCGTCTTGTTGTTCAGCGCTTCGACGTCTTACCCCAGTCGTAACAAATTGGTACCCCCGGCGTAACAAACAATATTTATTTAAGACCAGATTTGGACAAACATCTGCTTGCGGACGCTCCCATGCCGTCATCTGTTTTGCGTTCAGAATCTTGTCTTGAGGGAGCGTTTCAAACGCTGCCTTTTATAATACTGTGCCACTTTATAATACGACAGCAGACGCCCTTCTCTGTTGTAGCCTTCCTCAGGTTGCTCATTCCGACCTGCTCGGTAGTAGATATCTAGAGCCAGATTGTGAGCAGCCTCGTTGTCACTAACAGACTCGTGCGCTCGGGTTCAAATCACATTAATTTTCGTTATCGAACGCCAGACAGATGTCAGCAAGTAGTCCCGGACAATCCTGGAATGATAATCGAATGTACCAAGTGTTTTTTTTTTTTATCGTATTTTGGGATGATGTTTGCAAGAGATGTCCCTAATTGATTTCATTCTCTACGTGAGTCATTTTACTATAAATTCCAATTCATGTTTTACCTTTCTTCTTTTGCCTACTATTTGTGTTTGTAAAGCTTGTGGTGCATTTTTATTCTTATTTGTGGTGCAGTACCAATTCTTTTCGTCTTAGAATTTTTAATGCCATGGGAGATATCCTCCCACTATCAAAATTTCTAGTTGCAGTTTTACTTTAGCTCAACGTATACGTGGCCTTTGTGCCGACACATGGGAAGCGCGGTAATAGGTATTACCACAGGCGACGAAGGCATGAGTTGTGTGGCCTTCATTGTGTGTATGGTGGGGGAGGCTGACATTCCTTCGAGCTACTGGCAGTAAGGTTAAATTGACAGTTTGGGTGAATTGGAGGAAGGAATTTAGGAGATAACTGGACTTTGCAGTGGAGAAAGAATACCAGGGCTCTCATTTATACCGGCCTGTAGGCATTACATTTAAAAATTAAGTAGGGTTCTGGTTGTTCCCGTTCGCGGCTGCTGTGGAAGCCGCTCTGGAGCAGGAAAGCTTTGAGTTTGTTGAATTCCTGACTTTTCTGTTGAAGGTGTTTGGACAGGGGGAGGTGGGAAACAGATTTAGTGTGCGTGCGATTGTTGTTAAATCGAATTCGGAAGGGGTTCTTGGTCTACCCTATGTATTGCATTTGAGACTCGCCACACTCGCGCATGTATACCAGATTCCTGGAGTCACAATTCAAGTTTCCGCGAATGGAATGTTTAAAATGACTGTGTGCTCTTTGCCGTGGTCGTTGTTTGCATGTGTTTGCAAACTTGGCATATTTTTGTCCGCTCAGCAAGCAGCCCACAGGATCTGCTTTATCGACAGTAGAGTGGACTACATAATTCTGTAAATTTTTTGGACATCTGTATGTAACCCGCGGAACCACAGGAAACTTTTTGGAGAGGCGATCACTTTGTGCAATTGTGTTAAAGTGTATTTTTAGCTTTTGTTAATGTTCGGAAGGCTGTTTGCGAAAGTTAAGATCAAATTTGAGCGGTGTTCATTTTTTGATTCCGGCCGGCCTTCCCCGAACTGTCCATTGCGATCAATTATTCCCGCTTTTCGAATGACATCCTCAATAATAAGGGCCAATAGTGCTGGTGTTTCAGAATCTCCCGCATGCGGTTCGAATTTTTCGCGAAATCTTCTGAGCGTGAGCCGATTCGTTTTAACCTTATTGCCTGAAAGTAAGGAATTGATGTTTTGCAGGGGCGCAGGTGGCAGCTTTTGAAATGAAGGTATTGTTGTCTGCCCGTGGGTTTTCTGTAGACATTGGTGATTAGTGCACATTCTTCAAGTTGAATTATTATGTCCCCGAAGTTACTTTGAGCGAAGGAGTAGTTATGTGTGAATGAGATGTTGGGATGTATGTTGTTAAATTAGGTAATGAATTGGATGAGTTCGTGCTCGTTTTCGGTCCATATGATAAATACATCGTCTAGAAAGCGTATATAAAAAGCTGGGTTTTTTAGGTACGCGCGTAGGAAGTCACATTCAATGTGATCCATAAATATGTTGGCATACTTTGGCGCGAATTTCGTTCCCAAGGCATTACCACAGGTTTGTAGGTAATACGAGTTGTTGAATTCGAGGAAACTGTGCTTCAGAGAAAGATTAGCCAGTTACGCGATGGCGGTTGGGCTAGGGGAGTTTGGGGCTTTGTGTTTTTCATATGATGTGGTCAGAGCTTGGATCCCGTTTTCGTGCAGAATCTTCGTGTAAAGGGACACCACGTCAAGGGTCACCTTTGGGGACAGGAAATTTAGACAACTCTTTCAGGAAGTGATTAGTGTCGCGTAAGTACAACACTATGTTTTGGAGGGATATGTTTGATGAGGGAATCGATCTAGTTAGATATTGGATCTGAGAGCGTGCCAATGCCGGATACGATTGGTGCACCGGGATGATTTTCTTTGTGCACTTTCGGGAGTATGTAGAAACGCCCTGGAGATGGATCTATTGCCTCTAGTGTCTTACTTACTCGCGGTGGTATTTCCCGTATCTCCGTGAGCTGCTTTAGAGTTTGCGTTATAATTTCCTGGTGTTCGGCCGTAGGATCTTATAAGAGTAATTTATAGAAATTTGAGTTGTTGAATTGGTGATATCCCTTGTTAATGTACTCGTCTTTGTTTAAAATTACTATACGCCATGCGCAGCGCCTATAGGGGCGCCACTGAAAGCCGCGTAGCGGCGGTCGTCGGAACACAAAGCGGGCCTCACGCGGCAAGCGTGGCCGTGGTGCGCGCGTGTGATCTGCCGTTTGTGCGCGTCTCGCGGGCACTTCCGTGGTGACTGTGTGCGCAAGGGGATCGCCCTTTATAAGTGGACATGTGCTCGATATCACGGCCGTCTGAAACTACATCACCTCCATATGCATCAAGTGTCTCCTGCAGACTGGCGCCAACAAGGTTGCGTACGAAGTGGAGCTCATTTTGAATGCCCAGCTTTCATTAAAATGCCACGCTAATTCGTTCATTCCTTGACCTGTGAATCGATGTTCGTTTTTTGCTTAATGGTACACGCGTGCTTCATTTACATGCAATAAATTGCTACAGTAAACTAGGCAGCGTCGTCGAAACTGCGAGCTTGCAAACCAGCATTCTAAGCATCAGAAAAATAGCGCATATTGGGCTCCTGTAGCAAGAGTTCAGATTTTGTATGCTTGCGCTTTACCACTGCGTGTACAGGATGGGTTTCACCTATACCGTCGTCAAAAAGGCAGATCGGGTAGATAATTTCAGGGGGGGGGGGGGGGGTGAGTTATCAGCAGAGGCAGTATCTGAAAAGCTGCATCACAGGTTAGCCAAGAGCACATTATATTTAAAAATTATATCCTATTTTAATAATGTAATATCATCATTTCATTTGTGTCACCCTCGCGCGCACAACTGTCCAATTACAGAGCGCTTTATAACAAGCTCTAGAACCTTTAGACTGAATATCAAGTGCAGCGACATGTTATGTTTTCGTAATCTTGCCAGCCAACAGGAACACTGGCTCTGGTCCTCAAAGTAATTGGATGGCAAGTTTCAAAACGCATAATGGAAAATGCCTGTTCAATAACCTGCCGCAGTGGCTCAGGCTACTGAGGAAGATTGAAGTTGACCACGCCGCCCACGTTTAAGTGGAGGCGAAACGCAAAATGCAAGCGCGTGCTGTGCGATGTCAATGCACGCTAGATTGCCTGGCTAAGCATGTCATAAATCTAATGCGTATTTTATATTCCCGGCGGCGGAGGCCACCAAGTTTAAACAAAAAATGTTCACGGAAGGTACAAAACACTGAAAATATAGTTGTCAATCAGCCCTGCCACACGGCAAATTTAATACCTTTTCCATCGAATGCCGTTCGTTCAAAATGGTATTTGTTTGCTGCTACACGAGAAAATATAATGACATTCGATGAAAACGACATTAGGTATCGAATGAGTTTGAGATACTCATCCGAATGCGATCAACGAGGAAATGTGTTATCTCGACACCAGAGACTGGGTGAAAAGATACACCCAAATTAAACTACAAACGTGCCACCTGCATTAAATACTACTGTGCTCCTATAATTGTGCATCTAATCATGTTTGTGAAATATGCCAAATACCATCGTAAAAAAAAAGAACAAATGCTGCCAGCACACCCGCAGCCACCGCACCCAGCGCGGGCGGAACAAGTCGCTCCTGCTGCCGCGGTCCTTCGGCGCCGAGTCGCCGACACGGCGAATTTCTTTCTCCACCTTCAGGCGCTCAGCGCGGGAGTTTGCAATGAACTCAGGAAACGAGTGCATGCGATCCTTCGAGAAATCCCTCACGAAGTCCGCCTGTGCCCGGTTTCTAGACCCTCGGGCTAAGGAGTCGACGGCCTCGTTGCCGGGATTTCCCGAGTGCTCAGGCAGCCAGATGAGCTCAACCCGTCGGGGGAGGTGGGGGGTGGGCACGTGCAGCAGGCGGTGCGCCGGAGGATGAACCAGGCCCCTGTAATAATTTAGAATGGCAGTTTGAGACTCGCTAAGTACAAAACTGGCATCTGTGTATGCCAGAGTAATAGCTATAGCGGTCTCCTCGTCTTCCTCAGGGGTGTTGCCTGATGGAAGCTCGAAAGTTAGGGGGAAATGTGGGGGTTGTGGACAACCGCAGTAGCTCCGTTCTCACCGCAGGCGTCATCCAACCAAACTGCATCGGGTTCATTCCCGTACCATTTTTGGAGCGCCGCTGCGCGCGCATTCCTACGATCTTGATCATGATGGGGCTGCATGTTCCGTGGTAATGGTTTGGCATAGATTGAGGTGTAAATGTGGGTAGGGAGTGTTCTTAGAGATGCATTGTTTGAGGGAATAGTGATGCCTAGCTTACTGAGTATGTGTTGTCCGGTAGTTGTAGCTGCCAATCTGAGGTATTGTGCTTGTAAGTGGGCCTCTCGAAGTTCATGTATTGTGTTATGGACTCCGAGTTCGAATAGTCTCTGGTTTCTGGTTCTTTACGGTAATTTAAGTGCTGCCTTTGTTACATGCCGAAATAAGGAGTATATTTGGTGGACCTCACTACACGATAGTTTGAGGTATGGTTTAGCATAAATAATTCGGCTGAGAGTATAAGCGTGCACTAGGCGAAGCGTGTCTGCCTCTCGGAGTCCATATGCTCGTCCTGTCACCCTTCTTAGCTGCGTGGTGCTTCCAACGGCCTTTTTGAGCCGCTTAATTCTGTCTATATTTTTTTTTCATCTAGAATGCTGATGATATGAACCTGTGGTACCTGTCTTCCCTGAATTCAGATTTCTATGGGGCTTTGATAGGGGCGTCCTTTAGGGGGTATGACTAGTAATTCCAATTTTTCTGGCGAGCAATCTAGTCCGATTGTTGCGGTGATCTTAGTTATCGTATCTGCTGCCGTTAGCGTGTCTTCGATTTCACCGTCTGATCCGTATGTTGTCCAGAGCGTGATGTCATCGGCGTATACCGTGTGACCGAGGTGAGGGATTGTTTGTAGTTCTGTGGTTAATGGAATAAGGGTGATGTTGAACAGAAAGGGAAAAAGAATGGAGCCTTGCGGCGTGCCCACATTGGCAAACGTGTACGGTCAGATGTGAAGATTGTCGATGTGAAGCATGGCTGTTCTGCATGCTTTGATAAAAGTGGTCTGTGCGACAGGCATGAGGTAGGCACGTAAACAAAACTATTAGAGAAAACTGCCAGACAATAGCTCAAATATACGCCTCGGAATCTCAATGCGTCTGACCCACAAAAAAATGCTGAAAAACCAAAGTCTTGAGACTTTTCAAATTCGTTGTATCGATTGTCTGCCACACTCAGTCACTAAATGCTATTCTAAGTTTATAGCTAAATCCACGGCAAGTTGGTTTTTGATCCCCGCCAATCAGAGTGGTGCACCTCTAATGCATGCAACATTTGCCTCGGCTACAGCAACTCCACTATAAGAGGCGTGTAAAACATCCACTTCTTAAAGACAGAGAGAGAGAACGGACGTGGAGAGGCGAGAAGTCGTTGTGCTAAGTCAGTTTTTGCGCCTCTCTCTCTTTCCCTCTTGTCTGCGTCATATTTCAGAACCTGCAAGATACGCCAATCATCGGGGGCGCGAACTGTGCGAGGAATGGGTTCCATGGAAACCAACTCGAGAGCGAGCTCCATATCGCGATCGAGGTACGCTAGCACCCCCTGCTCGCGCTATCTTAGTCGTGTTTTTTTTTTTTTTTTTTGTACTCGGATATGAGGAAAAAGGGGCAGCGTTTCACGAGGCCCTACAGGAAGCATTATTCTTCTTTTTCAGCTTACGATCACGGCTCCTCATCAGTCAGCCGCTCAGCTTGCAAACGAGGCTCCAGAAAGAACACGCGCCTGGAGCAGAATTCTTATCGAGTGAATGATCGATCCGCATCATACATATTCTGTGGAGGGGAAGAAAACGGAAACTGCTTTCGTTACCGCGCAGAAAAATATCGGATAGCTTACATCCGGCCTTTCGCACACCTCATAATTCTTCCTCTCATTTCTGCACGAAATTCACCCTTCCGCTACCTCCTTGCCCTTTTGCTGACACTTAGAAATTTGTTTCTATGTTCCAAATACTTATTGTCATTTGAAAACATGAGACAGCCTTCAGCTTATTATTTTCTGTTTCAATTATTCTGCCTATATAGTGGAGGTCCTTCAGGAAGATACAGTGACAAGCAAAGCAGACATACGTTAACTTTTATTGGGAATTGATGTGTGCGCAGAGCTAAAAACCTCCGACATAAAACAGATCTTTTTTTTAGACTGGGATTACTATTGCCTAAGAAGCGCTTGAATATGTACCAAGGAAGGGATTACCTTCATTACATTCAATATACGCGAATATTTTCGATTGGAGTGCTGTAGTCTGGACAAAGCTGGTTGACGGTTTAATGACTGCGCGCCGTTCTAGACAATTTTTCACTCTCTGAACAGCGCGCGCGAAGACGAAAATACTCTCGTATACTCGCTGTGGTCGTACTGCCCTTGGAATATTTTAGCCGTCGAATGTGACACAGTATACTCAATTCTCCACACCCACTTAGGTTAGCAGCAACCTAGAGGCGCCGGAAACTGACGCGCGTGTTTCTAAACGCAAAACGTGAAATGATGATGAATGCAACCTGGAGCTTTACCATTCAGTTTGATTATTAACATTTCGACGCCTCATAACTCACTTGCTTAATTTTTCTTGCTGAATTGCACTTTAAAATTAGGCAGCACACAAAAACTAAATTCTCTAATATCTGAACAACATAGTCTGCCTCTCGCTAGACGATATCACCTGACATGCTCCTCTAGCCCTCAGGCAGTGGCTATGTTTTGTTTTTCAGACGGAGGGTGGGCAGAGGATTTAATGAACAGTTACGGCTTAAATAAGTCAGCCATGCTATTCGGCAATGAATATAAATGCCTGGCCTTTGCTAGAACCGTGGACCGTTATTGCTTATCTGGGGACTGCTGTTGCTGCACATAAAATCTAAGCAGAAGTTTACAAGCCCGTTTCTTTTATGTGGAAGTAATCTGGTTGAGATTAGAAGTTATGTTAGAAGAATAAAGGCTTTATATAAACGGCAAAAAACTTAGTTTCACAAGAAAGCAAGCTTTTTCCAGAGTAACAAGATCTAGTGTATTTTTGTCTCGCTTAGAATATTTATAAATATTAGTGTTAACTTCCTCTGAACCCAATGAATGTACAAGAAAAAATTGAATCGTTCCTACATGACAGATTGGAGAGGAAGACTGCGTGCTACACAACGTCTTTTGCAAAAACACCTTTTTTTTTTTTTTCATTTTCGCGAAATTACTCCCATCCTGCAGAAAAGCAGTGCAAATTTATTACTCGTGTTTATTACTCCGTTTGTACTTGCCAGGTGTAAACACAAGGATTCAGGTACCACATTACATCACCGAGATGTGAAAAAGGTCTTATGGTATCCCGATTATAAATATAAATTCTGGTACTGCCTAAGTGCATTCTAGTAGGTCTGAAAAAAGTTCGGTGGGTTAACCTGGTTTGAAGTAGTTAAGTTGGTTTGAAGATCTGCAATATGAAACATAATCCCAGGCAGATTGATTCAATTCATTTCAAGGGATTTAGTGGAGCTAGTCCATCGGTCAACTAAAAGAGATATGAGATCAAAGGCTTTCCGCTCGGTATTGAATGAGCCAGGATAGCCTGGTCGCATCTTTCCTGGCAGTTCTATTTAATTGGCCGTATCAAACATGCTCTCCCTAAGTGGTACTGCGAACACTGGATTTACAACAGTGCTAGAGCAGAAGCTTATGCAGATATTACTCATGTAGAAGATAAAAAAAAACACTCAATGACCATATATTGACAGGTGGAACATATTTTTTTCAAGTTATGTAACACATCTTTACAGTATGCATGATCGAAAAGTAAGTGCACTATGCCATGAATTTAATTTTCGACGTCAAGAGAGATACGCGCAATGTGCTTACATTATAGAATTTTGAATTATAGACACAAGACACGGGAGACAGGACTTGTGTGGAGTGAGTGGGAGGTATTTTACCTGACTGTGCACCGGCCGTGTGTCGATAGCCGTAGATGTTGCTGCGTTGTCTGCCGATGCAGGAGAGAGAGAGCCATTTATCGCCTTTTTGTCCTGAGTAGGTTTGAGACGCCAGTGCTTACCATATCAGAAGCGACCTGGGGCGAATGTATTCCCTATGCAAATGACGCAAAGAGTTAGTTTTTATGCCGCTAAAATAAAAATATACAAATAACGTAAATTTCACCTCGGCTTCATGAGTGTGTCGAGGCAAAGGGACTTCAGTTAATCATTTATCGATCCGGTCGGCTACTCTCAAAAGGAGCTACTCATGAGGGCTTCAGTGATTCACTATGCGCTCATTCTGGCCGTTAGCATTAATGGTTTTAGGAATGATATAAACATAAAGTAGGGAAACCCTGCTTGCAAACGGCTGTAATTTTAGGCAGCTTGGTAACGATTTCATTCAGAAAAAGTAAGTTTTTCCTGACTTTTTTTTTATTTGCTTGAAACGCTGGGAGCGTTGATGTTGGGGCGAGAATGAAAGTGAATTCTTCATTAGCTTCGTGTGAAATCGTAAATTATGAAACTTTGAACGAGCTCTTCACTTGATTCTCCCTATATGATCGAACAGTTATTTAGTTACTCGCTGTTTCGTCATGAGCTCCCGTCGCCAGACTATTTTACCCGATTATGTCATGTTTGGCTATTGTGAAACGTGACCCCTGCAGCCGCGAAGCTGCTTCAGAAATGAATCATGTCATTGCGAAATACGCAGTCTGCGCAACGCGGTCAATACTGCCGTGAACTGAGCTCTGGGACGGCTCACGATACGCTAAGCTTAATAAATATAAGCACAGCCTCCAGTCAGAGTGTGAATTTCGATTAGGTTTACCAAAACAGCGGTTGTTTGAATTCTCGTTCATGATATTTTAAAGAAGCTACGATCCTGAAAACAAGGTAGTTCTGTGTTTAATGCTTTCATGCGTTCGGTAATACCCTTCCGCAGTAGTGCCGGAGGCAAACTGTCTATCGCTTGTGGCACCTGTTTTAGAAATTCAAGTGTTTTTCATGCGGAATCGTTAGCGCTGTCATTTTTTTAAATTATTTTTTCCGTTTTACATCAATATTTACTTTTTTGGCACACCAAATGACCAATTCTGCACAATCATCCCATGCATTACACTAAGTGTACCATGCATTTATACTGACTAATTGTAAAAGAAAAATAATTTGGTGTATATACGGAGCCTTTCCGTCATTCTGGGTGTACGGCATGAACAAAAATGTAGAAAGATTTTTACTACTATTTCTATACATATTGTGAAGAAGTTTAAATGCCAACTTTCTTTTCTGCTGCACACTAAATTATCGCGAAAAATAATATGTAACTTACGGATGCTGTTTTTCGATCCCAAACCCCACTGCACAAACCTCGCTATGCGTGTGTTAAGTCTCTTGCTTATCTTCATTTCTTTCTTCAAAACCAACCCATTTCCTCGTGCTACTGCTTAATTCATTTGCGCTGTTTGTGTCTGTGAAGGCTTTCAAGAGGAAATAGAGATGACAGTGTGTACCGAAATAGTCGGGTTTCCAAATTTGGGGACAAAGCCGATTATATTTAGGACCGCAGTCGTTTACAACCATTTAAATGATCCTTTTTGCTTATCCGGCGTTTATCTTTAATACGTTGGGTCTAATGTTACCATTCCTCAAGGTCAAATGACGCCGGAGTTGGACCTGTAGCGAATGCTGTGGCTAATCACGCGCCATAACCGTAGTATGTGCGCCTCCACAAGCTCATTCCCATGGGTACACAATATCGATGTCCACTCTAATTTGGCTAGGGCGCACATGGTGGTGAACCCCAAATTTATCCTGGGCCACCCAAAAATCTGTCACAGGCCGCCGCCATAATTTAACCAAGTTTATTTGGTCCAAAATCGATGTTCAGCCTAATTCGATTATAGCGAAAGCGATGATGAAGACCAACCTTGGCCTCTACCACTCCGAAATATAGCCCGGCCAGTACCCCCTCATATTAAAGATACAACCAAACCACATCGCTCACTTCTATCAACAAAGCATAAGCTCCTCTCAAGTTTCTGACATGATATAATCTCGTGACGTGCCACAAACCATCGAAGAATCAGCACTCGGCCGTGTCAGGTGCACGCTGCCACCTGCCCCTGCCAGCACCATGGCTGTGTTTTTCGCTCACAGCTCAACGCTGTTCACGGATATTCTGGGGGACAAGGCCTCTAAGACTATTAAATTATCAGCAACATAAGTAACAACTTAAGAGTTTAAAAAACCTCAGCCCCCTCAATATGTGCCCTTATGTTTTTGAAATTAGCATCGCGAAAGATCTGTAACATATCGCTGATGACGACAAATACATACATAACGTGAGCAGTGACTAAGGTGTGGAGCCGAAATACAAACATTCCCGTCTCCTGTGTGATGTGAATGCGCACTTTAGGCGGTCGAAACCTATCTCAGGATCACCACTGTTAGTTCGTGTATGATCCACGCGTGTATCAACACGTTGCACATCCCTTTGATAGAGACACAACACATACACAGATTGCCTGAACATTCTTTCTCTCTTCATTTAGAGCTACATATGCATTACAGGTACCAAACGGGAGCAGAAAAGTCCTGACAAACTGCTACACATTTTCCAAAGTCCAGGTGCGGTGCACTATAGTCATTGCACAACTTCAGCCTCACTCCTTAATAATGCAGTTCGTAGTGTATTTCGCCCGCGAACAGATTCGAAAAAGTTGTCACACATTCTGCTAGAGCGCTGGACAGTACCCCTCGCACTTGCCCCTACAGCCTCAAATAATTTTTAGCTAGATATCGAAACACTGGCTGATATCATGCGAGGGTACGCTTGCATTTCAAAATGATTGGTCCAAACCACAAGCTATGTAACAAGTTGAAGTTTAAACTTAATTAATTCTTGAGATTAAAGAATAATCTTAGCCCAGGAAAGGCAGTTATGGAAAGCAATCAACATTCGCTCTCATGATTCTGGCAGCACAAATCTCCGCCATTCGTATAAAACGAAAGTTTTACTGCGCTCTTCCATAGCCTGGTCGGCGCGCGTTTCATATGGCCTCGAACACGCCTACTCTACTTCTTCGCACGTGTGGTGCGCTGTGCTGCCGGCGCTCGCTTCTTCTTGTACTGCTGCTTCGCTTATTCTCCTACATTGTACCCCTACTTCTTGTTCTTCACAACTGGCAAATGTCATTCCTATGGGTACATATTTCCACAAATATACAACTCTACCAGACACATTATCACACAGTCTCCAGTTCTCTGCCTATTCGTTTTATCCACAGCCAACGCTGATCATCTATGTGCCTCCGGGACCTTTGACGCCATTTTGTCTACTGGACCCGGCTGTGGGGCCCTTGAGGTTCGTAAACATCCATGGAGGAATGGCACGCTTTCGCTTTGTCTAGTTAGGTTTAGTCGTGTTAAACGTTTCTTTAATTTTTACTCATAGGTAAATATTTAGATGTTAAAGATGCCTTCGTGTCCTTTTCTATATCAGATCACGTGATAAGTACGCATCAAGCAATCAAATAGCTAAGTGTAGCCCTAGCCCCCATGCATTGGGTTAAATATCACCGCCTATTCCAGCTATTCTAATTATATCTCAAATATTTTAATTATTTTTTTAATTTAGGTTTTACAACAAAGTGCACCCAAAATGAGCTCATACATCGTGTCCGCTTATTTTTCCGCAAACATGCATTACCTCTTACTGTTCGCTTGTAGATGCAGTTTGACTACTACCGTACACTAATCACATCTGATATTTTATTTACTACTACCATAGAAATAATCACTTGCAAGAGTCATCTATTCTAGCCGTTTCTTTTTCGTCCTTCTGACGCGTCAAAATCATGTTACTTTACCGCTAACTGATGAACGCAATTTATTTTTTAACTCCCATCAACCAGCCAGCTATAGAACTTTGTTGCTGGCTGAAGGCGCGGCTACTTGTGCAGGTCTGCGCGCACTTACATATAAAGGCAGGACTACTTATCAAAAACCGGCATCCAGATAACTTTTATGATGTTGCGCCATTGCGTTTTATGTTTAATCTTATCGGTTGGATGAGTTTTTAATATATCAAGTTGGCTTCGGGTTTCGGAGTTCTCCTTGAGATGGAAGCAAAGTTGACATAATAGCTCTGTTTAATGAAACTTCCAGAAAGGCCCATAAGAAACATAAAAAAAAATATCCACAATGGTATTTGTTTTTAAAATTCTGTACATTTTTATGTCAAAATGTAGGGAATTTCTTATAAAATTTAAATTTGATGATTGTGTAGTAGCACGAGAAATACTCACCAATCAAGCAAACTATAACTATCGTCAACAAAACTGAGAAAAAGGCAAACCGCTGCAGTACGTGTACACCAGCCAAACTAAAGGTGTGGAATACTGAAGATTGGTGTGCAGGCACTAATTGTTCTGCCAAAAAGTTGTGGCTAATGTTCTGAGTAGAATCAGAATTTTTGCGTGAGTCGTATGGACCATATTTCTGCATGATAGCTCAGCCACATTCGGCTTTAGTGTTCAAGGCATGCATATCGGATAAGTGCTCACGTTTTAGCCTTGAAATTATTTCATCGCTGGCTAGCTTTATGAAGTACCAACGTTACCTCGTGATTAGAGAAAGTAACCGTGTAAAAATTGTTACCCTTTTACCGTTCATTTTCTCCTTTATGTTGTCATTTCTTTCTTTTTTTAGAATTTGGAGGAAATCAACGGAGGTTGGGAAGGAAATTCGGCCGTTTTCCCGCTGCCGCTTACGCACAATGAATAATCACCGAAAGCCGAGATATGCTGTAACGATCTCCTTGACCATAGCATCGTAAATAAGCGCTGCTACAAAATTTTGCCTTCAGTAATAAAAATTTGAGAAAGATTGGCTTTAACGTTCGTTGTTACCGTCAATTATGGTTCTCCTATCCCGCTTAAAGTGACCATTTTGTGCGGCGCTTACAGCGATATGGAACCCCTTCATAAATTATGTGGTGAACTGACCCGTACTCTGCTCCTCGCGCAATGACCTAAAGAGCGAAAGGGAAAAATACCGAAAGCAGCATTGTTTTCATGGATTTCAAAAGCGCCCCGCCGTCCTTCTCTCATATTTCTCTTCACCAGTGGCGTTCCTTGTCTTTAGCCTCAGCCAGGCCTTTCCGTATGGTGGTCGTTTCCTGCAGCGAGCCGCAGAATTTTTCCGGTGGCAGCCATCTGCCAGTTAACCGGCACTTGAATGCACAGAGAGCGGAGAGTCAGAACTCGAATAATGCCACCAAGCGTGACATTTTCAACGAGTGGTCTGTCGGCAACTATAATTATTGTAATGGGGAATAGACGCCAAGAAAGCTGGGGATGGGCAGGCAATTAGATATGAACGAGAACTTGGCGAATGAGTCTCGCATTTTAGCTCCTGTGTGCCGCTCTTGGCCAGCCTAGCTGATTTAACTACTAGAAGGAGTTTCGGGCATGTCTATGGGAGTGGTTAGGGTTAAAAAGTGGAGCTTCCAAGCTAGATTTATGACGCGAGGAGGAATAGCTTTACCGACTGGGTTCTAAGAGTTTGTGCATACGGTTGAAAAGCGATGGTTTGGGCGAAAGTTAAATTACAACTTCTTATACTTGCTCTTATCTTCTTCCGAAATAATGTCGTGATGTATAAGGGCGAATAGAAATATGGTGATAGCGTAGTACCACGGTCGGCCTCAAAATTGAAATATGATTACGAGTAATCCGTCATCAGCCTTGAACTGGAACGAGCAAAACGACGTGGTCATTTATCCTGAGCCCCATATTTTTTTTGCCGATTTGAGCCACCTTCGAGAGCTGGCACCCACTCCTAATGTTTCTACACGGCCTTCAAGCACCATACTGACTTTTTTTGAGGTCTATATAGTGACAATAAAATTTCTAACTTTTCAGGAAGGTGAACTTACACTTTCTGATGGAGTACCCGTTTTTTCTTCAGCAAGTTTGGCGTTGTCCTTCCGCTAACGGACCTCTCTCCCACCGGTTCTTTGTACTGGGTACAAGTGATCGCCCGGTTTAGTGTTAAGCTTCCTACGATTCATGGCATGTGAATGAAACTTGCTCCTTCAAATCCCTTTACTGCAAGCTTGACTAGACGCTGATAAAAAGAGCCACAAGCGGTCTAAATCGCCCTGACGGATTTTAAGGAAGCGATATGGGTTCATAGCCCGTCAACGCAACATTTCGATTCAATGACCCTCTCCCATATATTCATTTGACTACAAAAAAGCCCATCACGACGCAGTAGTATTGTTCACTCATTCACAAACGAGTAGGCACCTGCCGGATAATGGAGATGGATCCCGGGGCCTCCAAATTACAGGCGAATGCTGAATGAACTAGGCTACTGCTAAGTCATTAAAATAGTTCGGAAACTATGAAACTGCTCGGTTATTAAGGAAAGCTTGTCAAGTATGGCTGATAGAACTTCAGAATATAGTTCAAGAATATAGTAGGTCTGTGAGCTGTAGAGCAACAATATATATTTCCCGATAATCTTGGATGTGGACAGTGTTCAGCGGGCATACAAATGCTTGAATCGTAGTTTGGGAGTTTTGTTGGATGGTTGAAACTACTTAACCTGATGGATTTCTCACAATTGGGGGGAAAAGTAACCCTGTTTATTATTACCAACTAATTTTAGACATATATGGGAAATGAAGCATTTATATTTGTGTGATGATGAGAGTAGCAGCGATGGGTAACGTAACAATAATATATGGAATATAAAACACCAATAGCTCGTGAAAAAACAGAGATGACAATTGTCCTGCATCTATATTTTTAGTTCTTATTAGGGACGCAGCAAAACCAAACGACACAATCCATAGGCTAGAAATATGACTTTTCTATCGTGGACATTCAGTAAGATGGAGTCAAAAGACGGATTCTTCCCGCCCAATGTATATATCGCGGGTTGAGAAAGTTCCGAAATTGACGATATAAATGAACAGGGTGGACGCTAAATCAAATCGCTTGTCTATAAACTTCATCAAAACTGTATAAAAATACCACAACAAAAGCTACCAAATTGCTACTTCGCGTCACCAAATGATTGCACCGCGGACATGGTTCTCTTTCTCCGGGCCGTAATTGAAAATGCTGGGAAAGAAACCAGAAAAACTAAACTCTGTGTACTTGCTGCATCTGACGTTAACAAGACGCCGCGACCGGAGATGAGACTTCTGAAGCAACCAAGAACAGGAATCAAAAGACAACATTTCACAACTTCCGACACAAAGGCATCCCTAGGCGGAGGTGGGAATGTTCAATACGGAGGTATAACAAACAGACACGCTGAAGAGAAAGCATTACCTGTCAGCTACTGCGTAGGGAAGCAACCGACTCACAATATGAAAGAATGCCAAAGGAAAAAACGAATTACGCGGTATTGTTGATTATTCCTTTCAGCTGTAGCAGAAAATAAGAAATAGAAAAGCAGCTGGTTTGTGAAACGCAGGCTGGTGATGATTACAGGAATTGAGACGATGATTCCTAGAGCAGAAAAAGGAGAATTTCTTATATACCCAGCCCCAGAATTTCACAACTTGGCTCTTCTCATCTGTTCGACAAAACAGACCTCTGCCGTTGCTTCACGTCACTTTGAAAAGCACAACAATGCCCCATATTGCGCACTTAGGGCAATGACTCGTAACGCACTGAGAGGCTAAGAAAAAAAATGAAGGACCAACTGCAGCTTCAAAAAAAAATAATAAACTGCTATTCTGCAGAGGATTGCCATGCTCGAAGCAAAACCTTTATACCTATCAACCACACAAAAAACCGTGTTAGGATGGTTAGGGGTTCTAATGAAGGAAGGCACAACTGTGGAAAGGTGTCACCTACGTGGAACAAACGTTCAAAATGGAAAAACACAGCGCAAAAAAGGACAAGGACGAAATGAATACACATAGGACACACTTGCAACAGTTTATTTCGAGCCTCGGAACCGTCTATACAGATGAAAAAAGCCAACGTCACTCATGCGCAGTAGGCGACATATTCATATCTCGTCGTAAATATATAAGTTGCTGACGAGTAAGAGCGATAGAACGCTTGGCCACGCAAGGCCGACCTAGCCGATCTATCATCTCGGCTTCTATAATCTCTCGAGTTGACAGCGGTTTTTCGCGATAACAGAACATTCTTGGTACGCAGGCTGGCACACGGACATTTCATCTGGATCGCATTGGTTCCCATTTTTGACTATACTATTTTGTGTATACATTTCCTCAGCGTACATCCAAAAACCCTCCTCGCTGTTCAGACACAATGTTACAATGTTCTAAGAGGCGGTCGTTCAAGCACCTACCGCTTTGACCTACATCGTCTGCGCATAGGCCATACACACATAACACATAACTTCCTACTAACGAAAAAAGGTAAACCTGTATGTGAAATGTGTGGACATGAGCTAACAGTAAATCATATTTTAATCTCATGCTCACGACTCGAGGAGCACAGGAAAAAAATATTTTACTGTATTTTACAAAGAACACATCCCATTTCATCCCGCATTGCTTTTAGGCCAAGAAGCACTTGTTGATTTTTCACTTGTTTACGGATTTTTAAAGGAAGCCAATGTTTTAAACCAAATCTGAGCACCATTACTGTAGCCACTTGATCGTCTAACCTTGCGGTTGGCGCATGATAGCCACAGTTGCTTATGCGCCATAAAACTCCATATAACTAACTAACTAACTAACTAACTAACTAACTAACTAACTAACTAACTAACTAACTAACTAACTAACTAACTAACTAACTAACTAACTAACTAACTACATAGCTTTTCCCACACTTCACTTTGCAATATGATTTCTACCTCGATGGCTTTCGCAAGTTAGCAGATATATGGGCTTAGAAATGTCGCCGCACGTTCCCAATTATCTCCCTGAGTTTACACTTTCTCTTGTGTTTCGTCAGATTACCAACTGTTCGTGCTGCACCACGTAACACAGGAACCTCTGTATAGTCTATTGTTTCCCTTTCAACTATGTGCGGTTTTGAAAAATGAAACTTTTTTAGGGATGTGGCTTCAGGGCACTGCTTTCTGGTGCTGAGAATGATCGAGACTTCAAACACTATAAACATTATTGCGATGTTCACAGCAGTGAGTGTGACGTAATCTACAAAGTGGGGATTAGGACTCGGGTCCGGAGACTCCCACTTCAGGCGTAGCGTGAGCTCCGGTTCTGATATCAGAAAGCTTCTAAGAGAATATTCGTCGATGTTGTGTATATTGCCGCGAAAGCTACAAAACTGTATTTGTTGTTTTTTGGCAGCCGCCGGCATGCGACCTTATCACTCTGATTCTGGCTCGCGTTTCAGTTCTGTATTCTTTGTTTGTTAACGATCAATGTCGCGAGATGCACCTTATCAGTTTCTTTGTCACGCAAGATGCGCCGAGATCTGTCTCGAAGATTCCGATCACTCGCGCATGTTTCTACAATGTTCCAGGTTGTGCCAGTAGCAGGTTGCGACGTTATCTAGATTGTTCTGAGCAGCCTTTAAATTGAGCGTTGACTAGTGCGACGGGCATTCTTTGTTCGACGATCGACGAGCACGTTTGTTGCTGTCGCCGCCGCCGAGTTGCTTAGTTCTTTTGTGGGCGCAAGTCAACCCAATAAGGAGTTAATTTCAGTACCACCGAGCCTTTGTCTCCTCTTGGTGTCTACGGCCTTGTCAACACTACGTGACAGTATTGTTGCTTCCACCGGTGACGGTACAAAACGCGATTTAAAAGTATTGCGCAGCACCGATAGGAAAGTTTTTCTCGTTGAAAATGCTGTTAATTTGAATGGGCCACTCTGCTACAAATTCAGTAAATACTGGATAGAGATCCCTCTCAAATGCATCTAGCGGCTTCTCGAGAAGATCAATGGCATTATTTTTATCCCGTAATACGGTCGTATGATGAAACAGGACAAAGAATTGCGTGAATATCTCGCGTAATGCTTTATGCAGCGCTGCAAATGTCACTTCGATTTTCACACATCTTGCTACTCCAATACCTCTCACAAAGAGCAAATATTTTCGTCTTGGACATTTCCAATGTCTTCATAACTAAAAAAATAAAACTTCTCACATGCAGCGTTCTCAATGCAGATTATTACGATTTATTTAAAAATTGCAAATTTTTTACTTTTTATCAACACATGTTCATTTTCATTTTTCTTATCCATGTCTTATCCATTTTTTTTTCATTATAACAATTTATGCGAGTGAGTGTGAGCAAACACCCACAGTAAAGCGTGTTTCCCCTTCATGGATCACTGCCTTGTCGTGGCGGAGGGGCTTGCGAAACTCGATGAAGTCGCGAGCTCTGCTGTGTAGGGCCACCCAAGATAGACAGGTCACGGCAGAGAGTTCTGACAAAATGTGATTCACTGGAGAAGGTAATGGCAACCCACTCCAGTATTTCCTGCCAAGAAAACCCTATGGCCAGTCACAATACCATTATCGATATGGCGCCGGAAGATGAGCCCCCCAGGCTGGAAGGCGTCCCACATGTTACTGGGGATGAACAAAGGGCGATTCCTAGTAGCTCCAGGACGAATGAAGCGGCTGGGCTAAAGCCAAAAGGACGCTCAGTTGTGGATGTGTCGGGAAGCGACCGGAAAGTCCGATGTTGCAAGGAGATATATCACATAGCAACATGGAATGTAAGATCTATGACGCAAGGTAAACTGGATATCGTCAAGCGAGAAATGGACAGATTGAACATTGATATCTTGGGTATCAGCGAGCTCAAGTGGACCGGAATGGGAGAATTTAACTCCGGCGACCATTATGTCTTTTATTGTGGGCACGAATCCAAGAGAAGGAATGGGGTCGCTCTCATAGTAAACAGAAGAATGGGCAAAGCAGTGCTAGGGTACAACCCCAAAAACGACCGAATGATTTCACTTCGGATCCAAGGTCACCCTTTCAACATAACAGTTATCCAAGTCTATGCACCGACCACTGCTGCTGAAGAAGCTGACGTTGAGAGATTTTATGCGGACCTACAATGCCTTTTAGACCGCACCCCATCATCAGACGTCGTTTTTCTCATAGGAGACTGGAATGCTAAGGTCGGGAGTGAAGAAATATCCGGAATTACAGGCAAGTTCGGTCTTGGTGAGCCAAATGAAGCTGGGCAGAGGCTAGTAGAGTTCTGTCAAGAAAACAACCTGACCATAGCGAATACTCATTTTCAACAGCACAAGAGGCGCCTGTACACATGGATTTCACCGGACGGTCTGTACAGGAATCAGATCGATTATATTATTTGCCGGCAGAGATGGAGAAGCGCTATACAAGCAGTAAAAACAAGGCCTGGGGCCGATTGTGGCACCGATCATCAGCTTCTTGTTGCCAAAATTAAGCTTCGATTGAGGAAAACGCAGAAAACTAGAAGGCCTTTCAGGTATGATCTGGATCGGATTCCATTAGAATATGCTGTGGAAGTGAGGAATCGATTTCAAATATTAGATCTAGAAGGCAAAGAGCCCGAAGAGATGTGGACTGATGTTCGTGATATAATACAAGAAGTTGCTACTAAGGTAGTTCCAAAGCAAAACAAATGCAAAAAAGCAAACTGGTTATCTGAAGAGGCTTTGCAAATAGCTGAGGAAAGGAGGATGGCAAACGGTATGGGGAAAGAGAAAGATACAAGGTTCTCAATGCGGATTTTCAGAAAATAGCAAGGAGAGATAAGAATGCCTTCCTGAACATACAGTGTCAAGCAGTTGAGGACAACAGCCAATTAAGGAACACAAGAGCTCTGTATAAGACAATCAAAGATATCAAAGGAAGCTTCTGTGCTAAGCTGGGCGTGATAAAGGACACACGAGGCAAGGACCTCACTGAAGCCTCAGAGATAAAGAAGAGGTGGCAGGAATACACAGAAGAACTGTACAAGAAGGACCCGGATCTGCAAACCCAACATAGGACGGTTGTGATTACTGATCTCGAGCCGGGCATCCTGAAGAGTGAAGCTGAATGGGCCTTAGCCAGCCTTGCTAAGAACAAAGCTAGCGGAATTGATGGTATTCCAGCTGAGTTGCTTCAAAACCTCAACCACGACGCTGTTAACACACTGCATACATTATGTCAAAAGATTTGGACAACCCTGCAGTGGCCACAGGATTGGAGGAGGTCAGTTTACATCCCCATTCCAAAGAAAGGCAGTGCCAAAGATTGTTCCAACTACCGCACGATCGCGCTTATTTCGCATGCTAGCAAGAGGATGTTAAAAATCCTGCAAGGTAGGCTGCAGCAGTATGTGGATCGGGAGCTTCCGGACGTGCAAGCTGGGTTTCGCAAGGGCAGAGGAACTAGAGACCAAATTGCCAACCTTCGCTGGATCATGGAAAAAGCAAGAGAGTTCCAGAAACCCATTTACTTCTGCTTTATTGATTATGCGAAAGCGTTTGACTGCATAGATCACAGCAGATTGTGGCAAGCTCTCCAAGAGATGGGAGTTCCAATTCACCTCATCTGTCTCCTCAGGAACCTTTATGAAGGGCAAGAGGCCACAGTCAGAACTGGGCATGGTCTTACTGATTGGTTTCCGATTGAGAAAGGGGTGAGGCTAGGCTGTATACTGTCGCCCTGCCTATTTAACCTATATGCAGAGTGCATCATGAGGAAGGCCGGTCTGGACGAGTCTTCAGCTGGAGTGAAGATTGCTTTAAAACGTATCAACAACCTTAGATATGCGGATGATACCACTTTAATGGCAGAAAGTGAAGTGGAACTCAAGAGACTTCTGATGCACGTACAAGAAGAGAGTGAGAAGTTTGGGCTTAAACTGAACATTAAAAAGACGAAGATCATGGCGTCTTGCCCTATCAAGTCCTGGAGCATCAATGGACAAGAAGTGGAAGCTGTGACAGATTTTCTGTTCTTGGGCGCCAAGATTACCTCGGAAGGAGACTGCAGCCATGAAATTAGGAGACGCCTGCTTCTGGGAAAGAGAGCAATGGTTAGCCTTGACCGCCTAGTAAAGAGCAGAGACATTAGTCTGCCAACCAAGATCCGTATAACCCGTGCTATGGTCTTTCCAGTTGTGATGTATGGATGCGAGAGTTGGACTGTGAAAAAGGCTGACCGCCGAAGAATTGACGCGTTTGAATTGTGGTGCTGGCGAAGACTCTTGAGAGTTCCTTGGACTGCCAGAAGGTCAAATCAGTCGATATTGTCGACCATAAACCCTGACTGCTCATTGGAGGGTCAAATTCTAAAGTTAAATCTCAGCTACTTTGGTCATCTGATGAGAAGAGAGGAGTCGCTGGAGAAAGATTTGATGTTGGGAAAGGTTGAGGGTCGCCGGAGAAGGGGTAGGCAGCGAACGCGATGGTTAGATGGCATTCTCGAAGCATTGCAGATGAAGCTATGTGATGTTAAGAAGATAGTGAGAGACCGGAAAGCGTGGCGTGACATGGTCCATAGGGTCACGAAGAGTCGGACACGACTGAACGCCTGAACTGAACTGACTGAAAGCGTGTTTGCACAGTGATTTCGATGCGCGCCTGAGCAAGAATTCTAACTGCGCTCTTTTTTATGAACATTATATGCACGGCGAAGTGGAATAATTTCTGGTAATCACTCCTTGATAAAAAGCAATTAACTCGTAACATTTTATCAAGCACAATGCTCTCGCTTTCGAAACGTCGCACGCCTGCAATCCAGAGGGGATAGATCACCGGTATTTCACCAGCGCCCGCAGCTTTATTCTTGTTTTCATTGGAAGAAGGAAAAGAGATTCGAAGGTGAATGAAAGAACCTTCGGGCTTTGCACAGATATGGGGCCCGACAATGAAGACGTTGGCTCATCGCCTTTTTTGCCTGCTGACAGCGCCGAGAATGGTGTAATTTGATCGTAATTATCAGGGATTGTTCGTGAAGCGGGCTCGCAATGTCGGAGAGCAGACCTTATTTATAGAAGTTACGTTCAAGGTTTTAGGTGTCTGAATGCATTTCCAGCGGTCTGACAGCAAGAAGGAGGAGGAGGAGGAGGAGGAGAGGAAAAGGGGGAAGGTTAGCCGGCAAGCGAAAGCGGTTTGCTACCCTGCACTGAGAAATAAAGATAAACGATATAAAGGAGAAGGATAAAGGGCCGTAAAAAGGCAACTGATGTCAGAAGTCACCTAACATTCTATAGTGACTTCTGACAGCAATCATAGTGGGCGGCGTGTGTAGGAAGAGTACATCGAAGAACAAGAAAAAAAAAACAGAAATAAGAATGTTAGGGTTTTACCGCTATTAAAACCAGTAGGACGCGTGAAAGCTTTTGCACGCAGATGGAAATTGGTGAAGATGGAGACATGAAATCCATAGAGAGAGCGTGTGTTCCAGTTTATCACGCCTGGTAGTTGGCTGCGGCTATACGTGCGAAAACACGCCTTTGTAATTGGCTATGGAGAGGCATTTTAGGTATTCTTAGGAGTACCTCATGTCCTGGTGAACCAAAATACACTGGACTGTACATTGCTCAGAGAAAATTATAAAAATTAGAGCCCTAGATATTTTTTTTCTCGTTAATGTAAACATGAACTCAAGGATTAAAAACGAACAAGTAGGAAACAAACAGCCAAATGCACATGACCCAATACAGCCCACAAACACGGATGATAAGAATCATGCGAGGATACAATGAGGGTTAGTAAACCATTCGCTAAATTTCTTTGCAAGAAAGCTCGTAGTTGCTGGTATGAACTATCACGCAAAAAAATGCACCATGAAAACCATCGGTCGGACATACAGATGCACTTAACCAAGGCCACCAGCGCTTGATGGCCGCAAAAAGTTATCACGTCTCGAAGAATGAAAAAAACTTGTAAACAAAAATAGCAAAGATTATATGCAAAGGTTTAATTTACAAAACGTTTTACGAATTGCACAAACAAACAGCAAGGAATTTCTATAGACTGCAAAGTATTGTAGAGCTCACCTCACTTACTGTTCCTTGCGAAATTCTCAAGGACTCACTCCGTGAACAGTAAAAGCATATTCTGGAAAAACAAAGTTGACCTACAACAATTGGTGTGAGCACCCTCCCGCCTAGCGTTTCCGACAAAATGCTCCATATTCAGCATATCGCCCGCTGTCTAACTCGGTTTACCATTTAAACGGTCATCACCTCCACATCTGAATGCCCCGTAGGAGAGCACCTTCTCTATCCTGTTGTTGGCTGCGACGTCTACTTTGTTCATCTCGCAATGGCTCAAGCGCACGCACGTGCCATGCTTAATGGTCTCACGGTCAAGCGCAAAGCTCGAGCCCACGGCATTCACGCGGGCGCATTTCAAACAATGTTAGGATCATAGATTTTCGGAAATAATGGCAACGAGCAAAACATTACTTTATTTATGCTGGGACAGGTCGAGCGTCCGTGTTTACAGTGTGGTAAAAGAGCACAAAAACGAGAAGCAAATACATTTACGATATACTTGTCCCGCCGCATGAATCCAGCTTTGCCGCAGCTGCTCTTGTACGGTCACGCCACAAAAATGTATGCAGCAACAATCTCATCACAGTCTAGTGCTTGCAAACGCAGCACCTTAACTTCGGTTTCGGTAATCTATCGGCCGCCCTCCATAGCCTCCAGCCACATCGTCGTCGAATGATGTCGCTTTCTACGGTAGCCATGCGGTGGCGCTGTTTTACGCGGGAAACTCTAGCACAGGTTCCCTATATCCTTGATGCGTCTTTTTCTCTTGAACAAAGGCAACATGCTTGGAAGAGACGACGAGAGAGCGTTCATCTCCAAGTTCTTCGCGTGTGTTCCGCCTTTGGGCAAAATATTGAACAGACGAGGTGGGCGCGGGTTTGCGCCGAGCCTTAGGATTACGGTTTTAAAGGCAATTTTACCTTCGGAATCTGTGAAAGTATGACTGGGGCTTTTGTACTAGAAGTGCTCTTCCAAACATGAAAACAAAATTTCTCCTGATCAGTAAAAATGCGAGTAAAGGTAATGGCTTTCCGTTTTTTCTATATACAGTTAAAAGAAATCTACTTTTCCTTTTCTAGCACAAAGCGACAGTAGTGAAAATTTAGTTGTCGGTTCTGTCTTCCTTTCGCAATGCTTTTGGGGCTTTATAGTTCAATGGCGCAAACTTTATGTTCGGGGCGTCTTTCGCCTCATTTCATTGTGTTTGCACTCGGCCCTGGACGTACTGCGGACTATGTCCAACTTGCTGGGCATTGCTTCTTTAAAAAGCGCTGCGGCTATCACCTTTTCCCCTCCTTGCCTTCTACCATCCGCACACTGGCAGTGTCAGTGCCGGCTCCGCTGACAGTCAACAGGCCCGTGCAGTCCCCATTTTTCTTTCCTGTTCAACCACGCAAGCAAGCTTTCAGAAATTCTTCGCTTTCATTGCTGGAAGCAAAGAGGATCCGAAGAATAAGAAAAGTAATAGTTACTGACGTCGAGTTTTTTATTTCACATGCAAGTATTACAGAATTTTGGGAAGTGAAAACACGGCTTTACAACCCTTAAACCCACGGCTCTCCACATGGGTTAAAACTACTAGCATGTCAAATCCGCATTTGCCCCTGCCACGCATTATCACCGGTATTTGCTTAATTTTCTTTTCCGAGTAATGCCTCAGTAGTGCCTTTCCTTCCTCACGAGGGAACGCGCCTGAAGCTCATTCTTTCTGCTCGAAGCCACTCATTTTATCAAGCTTACCATGTCACACGTGGCGCTCCGTTTCCCGGGGAACCAGGTCGCTGCTCAGCTGCCGCTCAATATATCGGCTATATCTGAGGAACATCCATGCACTTTCTATTCCTCCCCCAGAAAGGGTTGATGTACAGCTCCCCAATGCTTTTGCCTTGCGAAAGCTTCCAAAGGGCTTAGATTGTTTTTCTTTTTTTCCATGGGTGAAAGGAGACAGTGGTAGTTTTTAAGCTGGTAAATTTCGAAGTGGTTCTTTCGCAAGTCAGCAAGACCCCGCCTTGTTGCTGTCTTTCTGGGATGGGGTCTTATCTGCGTTTGCGGTTTGAACTGAGCTACTCGACATTACACTATTTTATGCGCGTAAATGTTATCAATATTAATATTTCTACGCGCCAGTTCTGTTTGTATCGTTCTATTGTAGAAGTATTAGTAGTAGTGGTAGTAGCAGCAGCAGTATCAGTATTTGTGGTGGCGGTGGCGGGAGTGGTGGTAGTAGATGTAAGTAGTAGTAGTAGTACAAGTAGTTTTATATAGCGATAGTTTTATAGTAGCACTAGTAGTTGTAGTACGGTTTGCATGAATATGATGCGAATGGGGATTATAATGGGAGGAGGACGGTATCGCGAAAAAGATGGAACCCACAATTGGAGGGTGCTTACTGTATCGTGAGGAGGGCATGGCAAGACCGTTAGATTAAGCAACCACATGGCGGTTTGCTTAGAAAGAGAAGGGGCTACATGTGTTGGCAATGTGCCGTTAGCGGATAGATGATACAGAAAAATATCCAGCTAGTCATATTCGTGGATGACGTTCCGCATGGCAAGACTACAAGAACGTGTTAGATGGGAGTGGTTCCTAAGAGAGCCACTTGAATAGTTTTCGTCATGGAAAGAAACTGTTGGGCGAGACTAAGAAAGAAGGAGAGAATTACAGTAAAGTAAAGAGATGGTGGTGCTCAGAAACTTTTCGAGTCGGTCAGCTCGCACGTGAGATGGATGGCATGATTATTTAGTACGTATCCCAATCATAGCTTGCGCATAGTCACGTTCGGTATACCCTTGTGCATAATGCGCACCG
>NC_139345.1:70251307-70316307 GCF_055883805.1 Amblyomma maculatum
AGCGTACCGCTATCCACATTTCTCTAAGGCGAGGAGCTAGCAATGCATTCGTGTTTCCGAGAAGTGCCTACTATGATTGCGCTGATTGCTTGAATAATTTAAAGTGCAGGACACAACTACCACTGCTTAAGCGCAACTGTGGGCCCCCGCGTAGGCGGATCACGCCAGGGGATCGCGGATAGTTCTGTTATTCTATCCGGTCATGCATCGATAGGCCACTGCCGAGGAATAAAGTCGCCTTAACATCCTCTCAAATGAGAGCTGTTGACTTCCACCTGATTGATCCAGGCAAACACCGGATAAAAAGCCGTATGGGCTCTATTGTTCTCGCGCCATATTTAATACGCGTCACATCGTCACTACTTGGACTCAAGAACCACAATGAACATTCTCTGCCACCTTGCCACCATATCTCATCATAGCAAAAATTAGTTCCTTATTTGGCACCTATATGTATTCTGAAACCACCAGAATAATTATTTTCTGTGAAAGGAGACCGTGCCATTTCTGCTACAATCAGCAGTCTCAATGCAGAGTTGTGCGGATCCTCGTTCACGTGTGCTTTCCTGTATTCACTTAATCACTGGTTCCCTAATTTGAGCCTCTCTTGTCTCGAACGTATTCATGAGCCCACAGTTCGACGCTACCAAAATATGTAAAAGGCCAACGAAATACATAAATATAAAGCCCTGTCTCGATCCGTATTACGAGGTTGCGACGTTTTCAAATGTGTCGTCATCTCCCTGACCTCGAGTCATGAAACATCGGAACCAGATGTTTGTTCGTCTGCTGCACTAACGGTTCCGGCGCTTCGATCAATCAGATGACTCGAGGTCAGGGAGATAACTACACTTTTAAAAAAGAAATGAACTCGGAATACTGACTGCTTTGTAAAGTGCCGTTTTTTATCAAAACTAGGAGCATTGTATCTGAATTGGGATCGACGGGTTCAGGAAAGTTCTGTTGCCATGCCAGCTTCCCATCTCAAACGAGCTGCCGGAGTTGTCACCTCCGGCATATTGGCCATGTTGTGTAGTCTAGTGATGTCACACAACCTTGCGGACCAACAAATGTGTTGAAGTATTGCCTGCTAACGGCAGTGAATTTCCGTTCATGATGTTATTTCGAATGATGCCACAGACAACTCTGACGTCAACGCCGTACATATTGAAGATCGTGGCTTTAACGCTGTAGTTTTAATACACAGCTCACTGAATTCACGAAGTATATTCTTTGCATCTTACCGAAGAAGTTTTTTGTTATCTCAGGGGAGGCGTTTTAATCCTAAAATATTGGCTAGGTACTGCAAACATGGGTAAAGATTTTAAGTTCTAGATTTTTCCCCCTGATGTTTTCATGAAGCCAGAAATATATGAGTTAAGATTTGAGTTCGTTCAGAAAAGTTAGTACATGACAGAATTTAGGCTAATTAAATCTTTAACATCTAATGCCTCAAACACAATATACAAATACGCAGACGCATTCCAGAAATCTAGTTCCAAATGCAAATATGCTGCATCATCAATGAATGTAACGTTATACACACAAATTTATTGGGATGTTTAGCCTATCGGGCCAGCCTTTTCTCGAATTTAATCTTCTCGCAAACACCTTGCATTTTTGGCAGCTTCTATTGCCCCTCGTTAACCTTTACTTCAAGCGTGCCAGCAGTTCACATTGTTCTGTGAACTTCGAGAAAAATCACCACATTTTCATTTCATGGCCGTACATGATACGTCAGACTTTGCCCACATCAATTTTAAAATATTGTTTACTCTGAGACGTTAAAAACTAAACCATTTCAAATGTCCCTTCGGGCCTTGTGGAAGGAGTTGAATAAAAACACGTAGGTAAATGGTGTGCAGCTTCTTAACAGATTTCCTAGGCTCACCCAAAATATATGGAAGGAAGTATTACAAACTGATAATAACCAATACTCGTGCGAATTAAAACATATTTCATTACACACAAAGATTGATCCATTAGTCTGAAGTGCGTAATCTATGACAGTTCCTTTCACGGCTTATTTTTTCAGCCTCCTGTCATTTATCGCTGCTCCCTGACGCCAAATCAAACAACAAGATATGACAGTCAGCCCTTAGCGGATATATGGTGCACATATTTTGTACCATGCGCAGTGATAACAGGTTTCTTCTTCTCTTGCCATGCCCACATGCACGTTTACATTTTATTTAGAACTCGTTTTGCAGAATAAAGTTGCTTTTGTGGCGATGTTGGTATGAATCCGGGTCTTGTAGTCGATGAAATGTTGCAGAAAATGTTCAATGGACTGAAACGCAATAGGGCTGATAATGATGACTGAAAGTCTCGTTTAGGCACAACGAAATTAGTCTTGGGGAACTTTGGAGAGCGTTTTATAAATAATAGAAATGCAGGCGAGGACAGCTGAAGTAGAAGGCTTGAGTATACAGTAGGTAACGTACTGGGTGCAGTTAGAGGGCATCAAGAGATGCTCGGCTCTTTCGAAAACCGAAGTCGGAAGTCTAACTTTATTTGTTTCAGCATAAAAGAACAACATAATGAATCGAATTAAGATTTCTGCAAAAAAAAAAAAAAATGATTGATAAGTTGTTCTTTGGTACACTGGAAGTGAAGTGATCATTCGTTGCTCGAATTCACATAATGGGGAGGCCTTGTTCTTAATTACCACAATATTATATTTTCGGGATTACATGAAAAAGCAGGCCGCCTGGAAAAATATCTCAAAGCTGGACGGATAAGATATAAAAACTGACAACGACCATGTGCAGATACTTGGCGAAGGCATCAGCTTCTCTGGCAAAATGCAAAGCTTGAAAAGAAAACTGAAAGTAAAGTCTCTTTACCCTCTGACAAGTTGAAGGTCGTTTTAATTGTTATGTATGGGATGATGTTTAAAAATCTCGAAGGCTGGTAGAACAGCCCGTCGTTGATTTGCTGGAAGGTTAGTGGTCAGAAACGACTGAAGTACATTTGATGTCTGTTAACCCGATAAACATCGTCAAAAGCACCGAAAAACTAGCGGAATACACGTTTTCCTTAGACGCGCTTCACGAACTGATGAGTACAAATAATATTATTACGCAAAGTTATCAGTTATGTCTGCGGGACAGAATGTGAAGAGCAGAATGTGAATCGCAGTCATAGCAAAACATGGTGTCGATGTTGTTATCGAAAGCCAGGTAGCAGAACATGAAAGCCTTCTTCCGAACCACTTTTCCGCAGCTTTCGTGTTTGCGGAAGCTGATGACAGGTTCTTGTATAAACTGTTGCCTAAGTTGCTTTGAGACGTTAAACCCCACAAACCAACCAACAAACCAACCATCTATTGCTACTGCAGAACAATAATGCGATTTTGACAGGTGACATTAATTTACCTTGGAATAATCTGCCTTTTGGTTCCTCTGTTTCCGAATGATATCATTCTTGACATTATGCTTGCTCTTGATCTAGAGAAAGTCGTCACCGAATATATTCGTGAAAATTCCACTATTGACCTACACTTCGTTACTGAAGTGTTTAAGGAGGGAATTAATACCGTGGAAGGTGACATATCAGATCGCAAGCTAATTTATTTCTCTTGGAAGGTCATAGAAGAGTGAATGCGCTCAGCGCCTCTTGTTTTAGTTAAGGAACACAGCGAAGCTGATGATGTTGCTATTAGCGACTATAGTAGCGAGCATTTTTGAATTCGCAGTGACGTTGAAAGTTTCTAGGAAACTCTAGGAAACACCCAGACACTGCATTAAAAAATTTGTACCAGAAAAATATCGTAAAAAGATCCCAGAATCCTTTAACAACGTATGAACTTATACACACTAAGTGCATACATAAGAGGTTTTCAAGGAGGCATGGGACTTCGCCGCCAGCTTTCAAAAAATGAAGAGTGATTTGACTTTTAAAGGGAGCTGTACGAGAACTATACGTTATTGTCGCAGACTTTAGCCGGATTTCTTCACTGATCCGCAGAAATTCTGGCGTTACTGAAGCAAGCCTAATGAAGAACTCGAGAAAATAAAGTTTGCGATGAAATATTATGGATTTTGCTGAAAAAGCCAATTAAAAAAATATATATTTTTATGGAGCGCATACAACATTAGACGAATTTGAAATTGAACCAATGGCTACTCCAGAGGCTGACAGTGAAATAACTATGAAAGGTGTCCTGACAATATTGTTAAATTTTGACCCCAAAAAACTCTGCTGGACACGATGCCTTACCAAATGTTTTTCTGAGGCGATATGCTGCGTAAATATCTGATGTTTTCTCACATATCTTTAAGCTCTCATTAGCAAGTGGAATTATACAGCATGGGTTCAGACAAGATGTGTCCACGGTAAATCAGACTGCATTGTCCTAGCATGATTTTGCGCCTGTGTTTGATGTGACTGGTGAAACGTATTTCTGTTTCTTTTTACATTAGAAAACCCTTTGATAAAGTGCCTCACGGCAGACGTCTGTCAAAGTGAAGTGCAATAGTGTTCCGTTTAATATCGCAGGTTCAAGGCTACTAGAAGACAGAAAACATGGGTATAAATTTATAATACTGAAACAAATGCGCTTAGTGTTTTTTCCGGACTTCCCCAAGGAAGTGCCCTTAGACCGCGAATATTTTTAATTTATGTAGTCGATTAACTTGCGGCTGTTCCTGGCTATGTATCTGTCAAACCTTTAGCAGGTGATTGCGTGTGTTCAAACAAATTTTATCTGAACAAGATCACATGCGTCTGCAACAAACGATTTTAGCTATTGACAAGAGATGTTTGCAATCCGGTATTGAACTGTACACTGAAGAAACCTTTATTTTGCGTTATTTCTGAAACTTAAAAATATAAATACTCAGCTTTGACGATATAACAATTGAACTGTTACCAAATGTTCCTAATATTTGTGTGCGTGCGTCGCGAAAGCTATAGGTTTTTTCGAGGAAAACTAAAATCTGCTCTGGCTAAATCTAAAAGCTGGCTGGCTGGCTGGCTCGGGTCGGGTCGGGTTGGTTGGTTGGTTGGCTTGGTTGGTTTGGTTTGGTTTGGTTGGTTTGGTCGGTCGGTCGGTCGGTCGGTCGGTCGGTCGGTCGGTCGGTCGGTTGGTCGGTCGGTCGGTCGGTCGGTCGGTCGGTCGGTCGGTCGGTCGGTCGGTCGGTCGGTCGGTCGGTCGGTCGGTCGGTTGGTCGGTCGGTCGGTCGGTCGGTCGGTCGGTCGGTCGGTCGGTCGGTCGGTCGGTCGGTCGGTCGGTCGGTCGGTCGGTCGGTCGGTCGGTCGGTCGGTCGGTCGGTCGGTCGGTCGGTCGGTCGGTCGGTCGGTCGGTCGGTCGGTCGGTCGGTCGGTCGGTCGGTCGGTCGGTCGGTCGGTCGGTTGGTTGGCTGGTTGGTTGGGTTCAAAGCATTTTAACCATCAAGAAAGAGCATTTTAAACCGCTTGTTCTATCATGCGAATTGCCTAATAATAACTCAATTAGATTTTTAGATATTAACTTCACCTTTCACGCTCATCACATATGCTGGGCCTATCAGCCGCTTAGTGACAAGCCGATGCTGCCATATCACTCCGCTCATTCTAAACTTGTGAAAAGAGGTATTGTCAATTTTGTTTTCAAAATGCTCTCCGGAAATCTTGTCCACACATGATGAGCGATAGTTTTCAAGAGCAGTCCAGGAGGCTGACTAATGCTGGATATCCCGCTCATGTTCAAGTTTCTGTTGCCGAAAAACTTCTTTAAAAAATTAAACCAGAAAATCAATGCCACCCAAATCCGGTTCCTCGAGAACGGAAAAACCTTCTTGTATTACCATATCGGCACATGATTTCTCACAATTTGAAAAGAATTGGTCAACGAGCAAATGCGAACGTAGTGTTCTCGGCGCCGAAGAAACTTTCTACGTTGTGCAAGCTGAAAGAAACCAACACCAACAAAGCGCGCGGATGCGCAATTAGGCACCAGAAGCCGTACGTCAAGTGCGATGAAGGTGTTGTATATAAAATTCCCTTGTCATACGGGAAACACTATATCGGCCAGACGGGGAGATGTCTGAACGAGCGCCTAATGGAACACGCTCGCAACGTCAGAAACGGCTGGCAAGGCGGATCGCTGGTTGACCACATTCTCGAATGCAAGTCAAAAACCTCTAAGCCTTTCTTTGATAAATGTGTGGTAATAGGAAAAAGCAGAGAAAGGGTAACGCGCGAAATCATTGAAGCCGAAAAGATAAATAGTTCAGGATGCGCGTGTGTAAGCACACCTTCCATTCTCCTCTCAGATAAAGAGCTCGTCTTTCTAAGGAATTGATACTGTTGGAACATGTGATTCCTGTTTTTCTGGCGTATAAATATGATGCTTCGGGAGAATAAAATTTGTTGGAAGTTAGCGCTCGTGGTGTTAGTCTCACGTCTCTTGTGTCCTCGTCTTTTGCTGCGCTACAGTGTATTGGAATCATGTACCAACAAGCCCAAAAAACCACGCTACTGAAGGTCTGATAACTTTCTCCAGCCAGCGCGTTTTGTGGTGAACTGGAATCATTATATCATTTTTATAGCTTTGCTGCCGCTTCACTACATTGAGAAGATAGTTGATGGAAAGGCCGTTGCTGCAGCTTGGATTCTGTTTAAGTAGCGCGATATTGTTATCCTTTAGAGCCATCATCCTTGGACACAGTCGTAGGTATATTATACCGTCATACAAAACGTTTTATTGGAATATTATCATTTTCCTTGCTAAATTTTTTTACATCACTTGCGCTACAAATCCCAGTGTCAATCACCCGTGTGCGTTATGACTTTTAATTTTTATATCTTTATTTCACTTTTTTTCGTCTACTGCTCAAAATATAACTTCTTTTTTTTTTATATGTAAGCATACCTCGAAAACCTTCTTTGCTGCCCAATTCTTGGCCGATCTTCCTCGATTCTTACATCCATACATCCATAGTTTGCGCGCATTGACTCGGAAGTCATCTACACGGGGGCTTAAGAAGCCAAGCTGCGCCTCGCCCGAGGTCACAGCATGAAGAAGGTTACCAGCCGGTTCCGAAAGTGGTGCTTATTCTTTAAAATGACTTGATTGAGATTGGCTTCATGCATGTTTCACTTAAATTTAATTTATCAAACAGACAAAGATAAATTCTCAGAGCACTGTGGAATCTACACTGCAGAAATGCGAATGCCAGAGCGTTTCTCCTGCATACGGTGTATCATTTTTGCTCTAATTAATATTATCAATTAAATGTACCGTCATTATCATTGCTACTATCACTGTATTTAGCACTTATTTCATCGTCATTGTCATCGCTACCATCATTGTCTCGGAAAACAAGGAGAAACATGATGTGCGTTTCACGATCCCGGACATGGCGCAGTTGATTAAAGCGCTCGGTTGGGGATCCGAAAGCTGGAGGTTGGATTCCCAGTGGAGACAGAATTTTTAATTTTCTGATCACTTCATCAAGATAATTGACAAGTGACACATCAACCCACAGATGCTGTGCACATCTCGCGCACAACTTTGGCCCACGGGATTTCATTTCATGAAATAGAAATGTATCCGCCTTAAAAACACTTTTAAACGTGGTTTCTTTCGTAGAACAGTTCATGACTGGGATTCTTTGCCAAAATACGTGTTTGAATCTAAATATTTCATTAGCGAGCTGGAACGCGCCTTTTCAAAATGATTTTGTGATTTTATATGCTGCTAAATATTGGTATGGTGTGTACCCGAGATGTTAGAAGACGACAAGGATGTTAAGGGTGCTGTGTCGAGCGACGACGACGCAGACACTGAAGTCGTTGTGATAGTGTGCACTGGAGTTGCGGAGGAGCTCCCGACTCTGAAGTGAGACTCTTTCAATTCGAGAACTCCTCGTAATAATATTTATCTTTTTATTTTTATGTTGTACGCGAACAGAATGTCTTTTTACTCCTGTTTGGGCCAAGAAACGGCCTGCCTTATATTGATATAAAAAAATGTAAGTGGAAAAAAAGAACCAAAGGAACGATGACAAAGAAAATGAACTAATTATGCCTATTTACTTCTTTTTTTGCAACACGCACGGCTTGATGTACTAATTGTAGCCAATTTGTGCAAGAAACCTGCATGACTCAGCTCGAGTCCTCGAATATGCCTGATGATGAAATGGGAAAACGCGACTCAGGCATGACCTTAACCATTGATAGCATTCCCCATTCTATTTAGAGGCAGGCTATTTTAGGCGGCAAGGCAGAAAGTACCAAGGAATCACAGTTGGTTTCTTAAAGCAGGGGAACATTCTTCTCGGGATTACGGAATCGATCTACTCGTAACAACACTGTTTGCATATCTTGCTTCAAGCATTCACATCTAGCTTCCACATGGAAGTAAAATACGCAGCAGCATGATTTTATGGCATCAAAATACAGTAATAGGACCCTAAACGACTGATTTCCTTTGGGCTTTTTGAAAAAAAAAAAAAAACAGAAAAAAGAAAGCTTTGAGAAAAAATTTTATTCGCACATTATTACCTTCCATACACTAACGTTTCATCAAAGGCGGTCGTAAAGTTCCAAAGCACATGTGTCGTCAACGCGTAAACCTGAACAAGGTCGCGTTTTTTACCGGCGTAAATCAATGTTAGCTTATATCGATGATGCTGACTTGGGGTCTGCTCCGCCGCTTTTCAGTACCTGCTGTCTTTTATGAGCGAGGTATCTTTTTGCGGGCAGATACAGTACTGGGCGGCATTCTGGTTTGTTTATTTATTTATTTATTTATTTATTTATTTATTTATTTATTTATTTATTTATTTATTTATTTATTTATTTATTTATTTATTTATTTATTTATTTATTTATTTATTTATTTATTTATTTATTTATTTATTTATTTATTTATTTATTTATTTATACAGCAATCACCGCACAATGATTTTAGCAGTGGGGTACAACCGTGGTTAGAACAAAACAATGGCAAGAGCAAAACAGGGTCACCGAGAATCTTTTCAATTGCGCCACTATTGAAGCAATAACTCCGCGTTCGGAATTCGAACCCGCACCTTCTGGCTCACCAACTGCATGCAGCAACCGCTCAGACTCTGCAGCGGGTCACGTCTTTCGCTTTCGCACAACCCTATATGCGCATCAATCAAATCAGGCTTGCCGTTGCATTCAGCACTTACGGCAACCTCCCTCTCCTCATAGCTTCCTCCACACCGCAACTCTAGTTAGGCACGATTCGAGCGCTTGAATAATAACAGCGAAATTCACTCCCCACACCGAACATAGGGAAGCTACCGACTTTTGTGCTTGGACAAAAGAAACTTTCTAACTGATACCGTCGAAACGAAGCGAAAAATGAACCTGCATCACTTTTTCTTAAACCCCGAAATTAATTTCGTTAATTTCATTAGCGTGCAACATATCTCGCCAGTAGACCGATTGCCTTTGTGGGGCTGAATTTCAAATATGGAAAAATAGTCACAAGGCCCTCGTGCCGTAATAACGAATTTGTGTCACAAAGATGGAGCAGGCGCAGTGGCCAGTGAAGCTGTGAAATTTCATTATTTCTCAGAGAGGGTGTGAGCGGCTAGTGAAAGGCTACAATAACGAAATTAACGGGCAAGTGATCTCACACAGGAGCGAAGTTCCGCTTGTGGCAATGGCGACGGCAGTGATGAAAGCCTTTCATGGCTCATACTGTCGGTGTTCGTTCGTCCAGTCACACTATAGCTGTCAATAAAATGATGTCATCATCCGAAACCGAAACGAACGTCATCAAAAAAATAGAAATCCGGTCTCCACCTGGAACGGAACCTCCATCCCTCGTATACCCAGGGAGCACTTTAACCAACTACGCCACGCCCGGGATCCTGAAATGCACGTCATAATTTGCCTTGTGTGCAGTGAGGATGACTGACAGTACCGGTGACAACGCTGCCGTTGGTTATAATGACAATGATAGCATTTGCAGTGATAACTACGGTGCATTTAGTTGATAATAATAATGAGAGTAAATTCAATGCACCGTCTGCACCAGCGACGCTCAGTCTTTCAAAGTTCTGCCGCGTAGATTCCCCAGTGTTCTCGGAATTATTTATTCCAGTGGTGAGTACAACGTGTTATTCATTTGCGGAACTTTTCAGCCTTAGCTGGTTATTTTTTCAAATTAAAACTCGCCCGCTAGATGAAACATAATTTTCGGCTCGAAAGCAATATAGTAAACAACCTTTAGGCACAGTAAAATAGGATTTGGATATGTGCTCGCGTTTGGGAACGTGGCTAATTATCAATACGACAGGACGAAGGTGAAAAACATGTAGAGCGAAATAAAGCGCAAGTACAAACATAGAGGGCGAAAGAGGAGAAAACACTTAATCAGCAACTCTGCGCACGTGACTTGGTTCTGTAGGCTCGGAGCATTCGCTGGCCTCAAGTATTCGTATCTTATTCTTTTTCATTTCAACTCTCCACTTTTCTCGGCACCTGTCATGTCGGTAAATGTGCCCCTGAGAAGCGGTTCCTGTTTGGTTGACGGGACATGATAAGAAGGCATGATATATGTGCGCAACTTGTGTTCGTGCATGTAGTAAACTTCCTAACACGGCACGTTAAAAAAACAAGCTCGTCGCCAAAGCTGCAGTACATACTGGCTCGCCTCTGTTTACTCGTACGCTGTGCGTATTCCGGAGTGCAGAACATGGCGCAGTGGATCCGCAGCTGCCGATGTTTTCGCCTACGTTAGAAGCAGCAGCTCTTTGCTGCTCGCAAGAACCACCAACATGGCTTTCTATTCACAAATCACCGCCAAACTGGTTTCGTTCTTTCCTTTTTTTTTTATTTCTTTCCCCGCTGCGCAAACCCCTCCCAAACCGTTCCTTGAAGCCACCAGTCATCACACCGTCTAGAGGCAGGGCAGGGACCATATAGGGGTCTCGGAATACATTTTTCTTACCGCCATGAAATACAACAGACGAAGAAAAAGGCAGACGCTGCGTATGGGGGAAAGGCTGTTTTTTCTGTTGGGCGCTCCCATTTTTACGACTTCTCCTGCTTAGTCGATAGTGATATGTGCTACAGCTGCGCAACAGGCCACAGCTAGCTCTGTCCGTGGCCCGTCACTTCCACCTCAGAAAAGGGCTGTCATCGACTTTGCCTCAGGGCTTATGACCACTAGAACCTTCAGCGAGGAACTAGCCACTCTTGCAGCCCTATTTTAGTGAAACTTAAAACATTCCCTGCTCAGAAGTGCGCTGCAAAATTCGGCGAAACATTTTATTGTTTCAAGAAAAACGACGACAATTGAAGTTTCAGTGGCAAAGCATACGTTATGTACTGTGTGCAAGCTAAGCTAACACGAATAATCAGTTTTTTTTTTTTTTTTAATATCGGTTCCAACTGAATCTAGATTTTTAGGTATACACATTTCTCTATGAGTTTGAATGTAATAATGATTTGCATTGCTTAAATCCCTCTGCACTAATCGACTAGCCCTTGATGTGAGAGCACGAGCTTTTTACGCGATAGCCTATTAGCTCATTCGGTCGAGCCTATTAGCTCGTTCGCTGCATATTTAAAATCCATCGGTTAGTCGAATCAGAGGCTTGCTAGCGACAGGGATTCAAACCGGTGATATATGCACATCAGAATATATGTTTTTATATGCAAATACTGGTGTCTACCGAGATATGAGACAGATACTGAGCTTCTCCTTAGAGCTTCAAATTGCGAGATTGATAATTAAGCGACCATGAGATGTACGCTGAATACGAGAAAAAAATTAATTCTATCTCAATACACCTTTAAGACAGAGCTTAAGTGTCCTTTATCATTTTCGAGTTAAAACCCTACTACTGTGCGTACAATCCAGAGTATTGCCTGGCGTATATTCAATTACTTTGAAACGAGACCAACGTCAAGCAAAGCGCACCACTTGGAATAGCAATATATAGAAATATAAATTGTTCTATAACGAAGGAAAGGCACAGGTACTTCCGCACTTCTCCGTTGATGACTGAACCGCGTCATAAGGGCGAGGAGGGAGGCGAGACGGAAAGAAGAGAGAAATGAGTTACGGCCGAAATAGAAGAGTGTCGAATAATTTCGACCACCTATGGATCTTTAAACATGCCTGACGTCACACAACCCGTAAAGAAGAACGAGGTTTAAGCTTTAGAAGCTGTGAAAAGGATTAAAGCAGCTGGGGAGGATCAGGTAACTAGACATGTGTAGAAGTAAAAATGGCCCCCCTCTATAGGCAATGCCTGATGATATCGACGATGCGAGAATGTTGGAATAATGCTAACACTGCCTTAAACCGCAAGAAAGGGGGCGCAGAGGACTTGAAAAATAAGAGTACAATCAGGTTACTACCATTATGTGCAATATTTTAAGACAGAAATCTCTAATAAAATCAAGGCAAACTTGCAGTCATGCAGGCATTTCGAAATCAGGATTTTGACGAGTCGTACGTGAAAGTGCAGGAATGTGTATATATTATATATATATAATATATACACACATATATATATATATATATATATATATATATATATATATATATATATATATATATATATATATATATATATATATATATATATATATAGTGGCTGCACAGTCTATATAGTTCTGTAAGAAGAAAGTAATACAATTGGAGCATAGTGCTTAGAGGAAGCATTCAGAAACTTAGAATTGGAGCAGTTAGGGATTCTGGTTGAGGGAGAATGCCTTAGTTATCTGCGATTTCCTGTTGACATTGCCTTGCTAAGTATCTTAGGGGAGGAATTTCAAGGAATGGTTGATGACTCAGACAGGAAAATCAGAACTCTAGACCTAAACATTTATATGCAGGAGAATGAGGTAATGTTCAACTGCCTCGGTAAGGGACAGCGCTTTTCAATAGCCAATGAAATAATGGAAGTGATAATAAAATATGTGTACTTAGGACAGGTAGTAACGGCAGACCCGGACAATGAAAGAGAAAAAGTTCCGAGAGCTCTGCAGAATCTGCAGTGGAGAAATGCTAAAGCATGAATGTTGCTGCTGCACGCTGTACACCGCTCGTCCCTTGTCGAACACAATCAGCGTTCATTTGGACGCATAAGAGTTCACTGGGATTCTATAATTGGTTTACAGGAAATCAAAGGCAAAGCATCTGTCACTTGCGAACCTCGCTGACATATCCGGCGGACAAATCTTGCCGACGTGAGATTTTCACACTCATTACACACTTCTGATCACTATGACGCATTTAATTGGCGGATTACATGAAAAACACATCCACTTCCGGTTGGCGTCAAGTCATGTCCCTTGCACTTCGACGTTATTTGTATGGCTATTTCGGCGTCTGAGTATTTTTTCTGTCAAATTTTGGCTATCAATAATTAACTTATCATCCTATTGGCATATTGTTTTTCTGCAGCATCCTCACATCATCGTCTATCAATCACAACTATTCGCCTGATAACTATTCTAAGAACGACACAACGGCTGCGGGCACGCTCTGTACGCACATTCTGTACACTTAATCTGTACCAAGTTCTCTACACACGACCTTGTGACATAGCCTAGTAATGCTTTCGCATTAATAATAGAAGAGCAAGATTACGAGGGAAGGCATTTGTCAAGTACTCGCAGATATGACTAGCAGCTTACCGGTATTACTCAAAAGAAGATACATAACAGTGAAATCTTAACTGTACTCTGCTACGGTGCCGAAAAATGGAGGACATTGAAAATGATTTCACTTAAGTTGAAAAGAACGCCGAGATCAATAGAACGGAAAATGGCAGATGCAACGCTAATGGAGCGGAAACATGCAGAGCGGGTCAGAGCATTATTTCTAATTAATGGCATTCGAGCGGCAATTAAGAAAAAGGAATGGGTATGGGCAGGACATATGGTGTGGAGAGAGGATAACAGATGGTCGCTAAGAGTAACAAATTTGATTTCAAGGGAAGGAAAGCGTAACAAGGGGCGGCAGAAATTTAGGTGTGCGGCTGAGTTTGTAGGGGTCAAGTAAATGAAGCTAGCGCAGGACCGGGTTAACTCCAGGTGTACGGCAAAGGTCTTCGTCATGCTGTGGGATGTAGTTCGGTTGATGATGATGAAGATGGGATGACACTACGCAGCACACGGACTACTTTGTGCTTCACCTGCATCGAAACTAGGCCTCGGGGTCAATTTCGAACTCGACCACCCAGGTTCAGCAACACAGTGACTTAACCATTGTGTCACTTCAGCGGGTCATGGTCGATAAGCCAGACGTTTGGTCAAACGGAAGACTTACTATACTATACTATACTATACTATACTATACTATACTATACTATACTATACTATACTATACTATACTATACTATACTATACTATACTATACTATACTATACTATACTATACTATACTATACTATACTATACTATACTATACTATACTACACTATACTATACTATACTATACTATACTATACTATACTATACTATACTATACTATACTATACTATACTATACTATACTATACTATACTATACTATACTATACTATACTATACTATAATATACTATACAGCGCTCTAAAATCAACGTGGTTTCGCAAACAAAAAATGGCATAAAAGAACTTTGGGACGTTATAACCAGGTTTAGGTAGCCTTAAACTTGTCATTTTGTATTCGCAAAAAACATAAGCAGCATTCTTAGCCTACGATAGAACTAAAATGGCTGTTTTGAACTAACGTTCCCTACACTTAATACAAGCTTCCGTGAAAGAACTGCCATGTATGCGCGCCGAATCAAGCCATATGTGCAAGGCAGAAAGCCCGTTGGACTTGTTCAGCTTGATGATAGGTTCATCTTGAGTAATAATTTTGGTGAAAAAAAAAATACAATGCATTGTATGAAGTGTAACCGAGAAGTTCGCAGGCATACATTAATTATTTCAAGGTGTAGATATATTGTAGCAGTTCTTACTTACCTCACATCCAGTGCTCCTGCACTTCAAACCCTCCGCTCAGACAGAAGTCGATACTAACGCGAGTGGGATCGGGGTCGGTGCTTGGCGTGTGCAACATTCTGCATCCGGCAAGCATATAATTGCCTATGCTAGCCATTTTCTCAGAAACCCAGAGCGTAACTACACAGTTACGGAGCAAGAGTACCTGGCTGTGCTTTTCTCCGTGAAGTGGTTTTAGTACTGCCTCTATGGACGCAATTTCACGATTGTGATGGACCATCAAGCCCCATGCTGGCTTGTCAAGCTGCGTGACCCATCTGATTGTCTGGCACGCCGGGCCCTTTGTCTGCAGGAGGAAGACTACTGTTTCATACAAAGTGACCACAAATACGGAGCCAGAGACTGTCGTTCGTGCCGTCCCATTCCTACGCACAAATGTGACTCTGCCAACTCGCCTCCATCATGCGTGAGTTTGCCGACACCTTGGCTTTGCGGACTTCTCAAGCGACCAAAAACATCGAGCCACTCCTTGCGGCAGAGTGGGATCCAACTGACACCAGCCCTTTTTGCCTCCGTGACGGCCTCCCTTACAAAAAGACGCACTCGACCAATGGCATTAATTAGTGCATCGCAACAGACCGAAAGAGCTGGGGCACCATCCTTACGTTTATAACGTTCGCCTTCAACACTGAAACACATGAGACGACCGGCTACAGCCCGTTCTTTCTTCTATATGGACGTGCCCCTCGCTATCCTCTAGACACCATTCTTCCGTATTCCGCCCATGAATAACCATGCGTCATCGAAATTCTTTAGGGCCGAAGAAGCTCGCCGTGAAATCCATTTGCGCATTCTCGCAAGAGTTCCAAAGCTCGGTACGACAGCCGGGCCCACCGTGTGTCTTGCGCGCCTAAAGATTTAGTGTGGCTTTGGCGGCCTCTCAGCAAGGTGTGCTTAGCGCATAAATATTGACACATTGCGCTGCCCCTTGCGTCGTCATCGACCACGTCACCGACCTCAACTACAAAACAGCAAGCATGACAACAAGTGGCCGTCGCTCACCCACAACCGTAGTCGCCATGTCGCCCAGATGAAGCCATGTCGATCCTGTGAGAACGACTAACTACCTTCCATGGGAGCTTACGCTGTGCAGGGGGAAATTTAGCAGTCATGAAGAAGAAATTAGAAAGAGGAGCGGAGGAAAATGACAACGATGTTGGGCTGCACTTTCGTACAAAAGGCGCAACAGTTGGCGAACTGAGCTATTTGCCTTGTCCACCATGCAGTTCAGCACTCCGGCAATTAGCCCCGTGCTCTACAATATTATTTCTCCAAATTACGCTTCCTTACCTCAATGCGTTGTATATGAAATTGTTCCCTAGCGGAATGATTATACAACAGCTTTATCGACCGGGAGTTAATCTATGTCTGCACCATTTTGTTTTGCATATCTCGCAAGATTTTTTTATGTCTCGAAAGCATTTTTGTGTTTTATATGAGCCACATGATGAACTAATCATCTTACATTCTCAAGCTGTCACAATGTTTCACCGCCTTCCACAAATTCTCTTCACATCATTTGTAGTTCGTTGTTTCTAGCCAGGAAAAGTTTTTCAAGTGCACAAACCGGGCCCATTGTGGTTGAACTGAATTCAGACCACGTGCAGAAAATATTAGGGCACTGTTCACCTTTAGAATAGAGGCGATAGCTTGCGTTGGTTTACTTTATCATTTTTTCAACTCTTCTCTGCATCTACATAAAACAGAACGCTCATCGATTCCAGCGATAAATTAATGAAAAGTTTTATAGAAGCGATAGCCTTATATATTTTACGAGCAGCAAAAGGCGTCGGCAGAGCTTTGCAGCAAAATGTGTCCGTGCGCTGTGTCTCCGGAAGTCATGGCCGACAAATGATCATGTGATGCCCTGCGAGGTGCATCTGGTCGCATCACTATCATCGGTAGCAGTGCAATGACCTTGTCACAGTGGCTCATTGGTTACGGCGGTCAACGGCGTCGACCAAGACGGCCGCTTTTCAGTGGAAGCGAAAAGGAAAATGCGCAAAGTCAGTGTACATTAAATAACCGCCCTTAGTAAAAATTTATTTAGGAATTAATTAGGGCTAACGAAAGACAGAAGATTATACACACGACGATCGACAAGCGCTTGTCAGTCGTCGTGTGTGTTTTCTTTTTACCTCGTCCAGGTGTCAGCGCTAATTTCTTCTGAAATATTGAGAACCAACAAACCCGACAACTCGCACTCCTAGATTATTCAAAATTAGCCGCACATTCCGGTGTCACTCATAGCCGGAGTCGCTTTGGACTGTTAAGCCCTATAAACTAACCTACCGACCAGCCAACAAACCAACCAGTTAGCCAGCAGTGTAGAGCTGAGTCATGTAGAGTTATATAACATTCACTCACTGGCTATTTTAACATAATAAAAAGCCTCACTCCACGTTTTTACTAATGACATGAGATATACAGTGTTTTCTTCCAAATTTCAGCATTCAACGAAAGCTGCGTAGATTGAATTGAACAGAATAAAAAAAAGGGCTCTTAAAATACAGGTTAGTTTGGCACTCGCTGCCTTACTTTATATGCTTTGTTATTTGCTTTGGGTTGAATAATATAAATTTTATTTGTTTAGCCTCAAATTCGATTCGGCAGATGCAGTTGAGTTATGCGATGCCACAGCGCCGGATTTCACTGGACCGCTTTGTTGGATTATATAAAAAAATCCGGCTACGACGCGTAAAGAAATTCGACTTCAGCCGCCGGTACAATATGCCCATTTGTCTCTAAAAAAGAAAAGTGTTAACTCAGCTTTTCATAATGCTTGGAGAGAACAATGCGCTGGTCTGGATCTAAACTACCACGAAGAACGTTCCGCCAAACACGCAGTTTTGTTTTTTCTGAAATTTCCCAAGCTTAGAAAAATGCTTCTAGGTTAAGACAAATAGGAGGCGCAAAAACAAAACAGAAAAGGGAAAGAATACATCAGGAATAAGAAGCTGGTCAACGCAACTACAATAGCTGCACACAGAAATGGCTCTCGAACTCATGTCACTGGCAGCATGGTTTCTGTGACGTTCCCCCCATCTTCCCTGTGTGCTCTGTTTTGTTATACTTTATACCTTGATATTTCATCCCCCCCTCCCCCTTTTCACTTCACTTCGTCCTGTCTAGTACTATTTCAGTTTTTTTTTTCTCTCGCCTTCCGTTTCCATTATCAGAAAAAGCCATGTCACGTGCTTTCTGAGGCCGTAAGTCTGCAGCGTTCTTTCTGCTGCTTTTCGAAGTGAACGTTTCACTCCGCGGCCGAATAGCGCTATTTCAAGCATGAAATGGTTTTAGCACACGTTTTCAGAGCAACGCCGGAGAAGTGCACGGTGCCAAACTTCAGAAAAACACGTAGGCGTATTGAAGGCGAACCTAAAGCGAAGCGAACTTTTCTGGTTAACTCCTAGGTGCTTACACCATGCGCCGCAACTGCAACAGCGCATGCGTCAACATGTACTTTCACTTCGGTTTTGTGGAGCAGACCTGAGAAGGCATATAACTGCCTTGATCACGATACACCATTAATTCAATGCTCTTATGTCTGTTCTTATTTCTGCCACACTCAACGCATCAGCACTGCTCATCCACTAATGTTCCTGACATCTCAATTAGCATGATTGCAAAGCCAGACCAGTAGGAATCTGACAAGACACCCGCGTCCTAAACGGGGATTTCGAATTTCAGCGCGCCGCGGTACGTTGCGACATGAACACGTGTTCATCACCATTGGTATAACGACACACGATAGAAAAGGAAAGTTTCAAAGTGCTAACAAATACGAACTCACAAATAGACACAGACAGGACAAGGCGCTAACTGCAACTGGTCACACTTCTTTTTCGAAACGACAACAAAATGAAACTTTTTCTTCGAAATGACAAAAAAATTAAACATTTTTATCCATACGCAAAAACAAATTCTTTCCTACCGTCGGCAAGGAATGTATGACGCAGATCAAAGCAATCATTCTGTCCTGTCCTTATGTGTTCCTTTGTCCACGTTTTTTTTTTTACGCTGATCTTATTATGTGCTATGTATGTCAAGTTATGCCTTCCCTATCTAAAAAAAATTAAGAAGACTTTCGCCACTATATAGTAATGTTGAAGCGTCACTGAAGCATTCCAATCCCAGCCTTTTGATATAAGAGGCTTCGAGCAACTCACGGGCGAGGGTGTCCCTGCTCCTGCTTAAAATCGTCTATTATGTCAGCTTTGGTTCACATTTTAGCTTGAAATTGCACGATTGGCAGTGGGCGGGTAGATGTAACTTTAGACTGTCACAAGACGCTTGTGCGTTGCAACCCGATCATCACACATCGGCTGGTCTGGCCACCGTTTGCCTTAAGGTTAAGGGGATTTGTTAAATAATCCCGGTGCTCCGGTGGCATATTTGACGTACGGCTTGACATGCTTCTTGTGTGGAATGCACCAAGTAGCCCAGCAATTGGTTTTACCCAACCCTCAACATAACAACTCTGCCACTCGCTTAGTCACTAATAACTTGATATGCGCCTTGATTACCTCACGAATACTCTTGAGCATACAGTTGTAACCTGCCATATTATATGAAATGCCACCCGACAAGATATACAGTTCTTCTTAAGCAAGACCTATGAACATGCCTGCGTGGCCTTGGAGTAGCGTGTCTACTCAGAATTGAATTGTCCTGGAACCTTCAATTTATATTAGCCTGTCATATGCGCTGGTAAGCCCGAATGGCAGCTCTTCCCAATTTTTTCATGTCATGCGGTCCCGTGACGTCACATAACCATGAGAGCAGTCAGTGTCCAGCCATATCAGCTGAAACCTTCCAGAGCCAGGGTCAACGATTTTTCAGTCACAGCACCGACGCAGGATTTTCCGGTCAACGGAACTATCAGGGTGAAGGTTTCGTGTTTAAAAACAAGCATGAAGTTGAAGAAAGCTTTTTTGTACAACAACTGAAGTCTCAAAATACGCCAAGCTCTACGTGTAAATGCAGTAACCAGAAATGACCCGGTCTATTGCCATGCTAAATATTCTTGAAGTGCTCTTGAGGATCAGCTCGATAAACATCTCTCTTTCAATTTGTCAAGGTGTGGGTATTCAGCAACTTCATATTAAGGAAAAAGAGCACTTAAAAGGATGGCTGATAACCCTGGCGTGGTATCTATAGCAGTGAGAAAACTATGTCACATATACATCGTGATTGTGCTAGATACTGACGGATACAATATTCTTGAGAATGAACACTGCGAAAAACTGCGGTGAAGGCCTTCCAGGCACTCCTCTGTTACCTGAGACTCTCGGTCTGCATGACAAGCTGCAACTTTCTTGTGCGATATTGGCCTACTGACTTCATTTGCCTTCTCTTGCCTTTTCTTGTTCATTTTTATCTTCCTTTATCCCCTTTTCCCCCAAGCTAAGTTTTCCCTGGTTAACCCTTCGGCCTATTTTTCTTTCTCCTTCTACTCCTCCAACTCTTTTTAAAAGGAATATTCGACAACTTGCCCTGTAGTTAGCTTAGAAAATACTGCCCTAAAAGCGTTCATATTCAGACAGCACTATTCTGCCATCTTCATGGATCAGGAGAACCTATTAGCACAACCCGAAATTTAGGAATCCGGCGTGACGGAGTATGCGACGAACCAGTGGCAAAATGCTCAACTACGTCATGCCCCAAAGCTCATTTCATATATGTTTAGGTACTGTGCTCTGTCTGTGAGCTTTATTGAGGAAAATCGAAAACCTTAACATTATTTCTGAAGGCAAAATAATCTAAAGTCTATCACGCATTCAGTTTCCAAAGACGACCACCAGATATCATGCACATGATCGAGCATAACACTCTTTAAATGACAAACACGGTTGACTATAAATTTAATAGTGACATCTAGTCACACACACACACACACACACACACTTGACAGCCAATTAGCATTCTATGCTTAGAACAAAAAATAAAACTTTTGCATGAATAAAAGTTTGATAAATTTTGATTTTATTTGATTTGACTTGTACCAAGTCCAAACCTAAGACTAAATGGTCTGTACTACACGTAATTAGCAAAATATTTTAGACTTCCTCTTTTTCTCTTTCATAAGGGATGAACGTACGCGTTGATGTCGTCCAAGAAGCTTGTTGCCTTTGCTGCTACACGCATCAAAGAGTCACTTAAGCTAACTTGCATGCTAAGCTGGTGATTATCTACTGCTACGCTCTGCTAGGATCGTACTTCATACACAAATTTCAGATGCTAACCCATGGAATTACTGAAACCTTGGGCAACATTACCTTTCTCAAAAGTCTACCTAACTAAAAGACGAGATAATTATCTCCATCTGCCCACTCCTAAGAATATTCCCCTTTTCACGCAACACTTCGTTTTTTTAGCCCCTTGTACTTCCCTCTCCTCTCCTCCCCCCTGTCTTCCTCGGGCTGGTATCCTTTCCCGCAAAAGACACCTTGACTTGGAACATGATCACAGGAACGAAGGATGCCCGGATGAAGGGTCGGGTCTCGGAGCAGCATTTGTCCCACTGCTCTTTCGTCACCGCGGCGGAACAATCACTGGCGCGTCGCGGTGTTGAACGACAGAGTCTAACACATAAAACTTCTCCTAACATTTTTTCGAACACCTGCACCACTAGGGAGCAGGCCTTCCTGGTGTGCCTACTCGCGTTATATTTTCGGGCTCGTTTTTTGTCTTACTGTTGTTCTTAACATTACCACAACTTCTAGCTTCCGCAGGAGGAAATCAGGACAGTTGTGCGACATTCTTTCACACACGCACGCACGCACACACACACACACACACACACACGCACACACACACGCGCACGCACACACACACACACACACACACACACACACACACACACACACACACACACACACACACACACACACACACACACACACACACACACACACACACACACACACACACACACACACACACACACACACACACACACACACACACACACACACACACACACACACACACACACACACACACACACACACACACACACACACACACACACACACACACACATATATATATATATATATATATACATATATATATATATAACATCTAGTAACATATACAACACGTCCTGCGGAGACCATCAATCGTTAGGAAGAAGCCCAGACAAAGTTGCGCATAAGAAATAATAGTTGCAAATATATGAATAAGGTACCCACAAAGCATGTTCGCTGCCTTATAGTGTAAAAGGGAGCACCCTGAACAACGTTTTAAGCTACGACCATTCAATCACGAAAAAGAAAATAGCGAACAATAGCTTACGGGAAGCCGTTCGCGACCCAACATTTTCACAAGAGGACTGGTTTCGTCGCCGAAAACACGTCCTCTATAGTCGAAACCCAAGCTACCGAACTGTTGTTTCCTGTCAACGTTGATCATATTGTTTTCTGATCGTCAAGTATGCAGTCTCCGTGCCCTCTCTCTACCATAGATCATTCAGTCAGACCTTCTATATTTACTTTGAAGATAAATCTGAAGAGTAAGCAATAAAGATGAAATTCCTGATATTGCGTCAAAACACGATCTACGGCCGCGCTGACACAGCCTTCTTACATACAGCACACGAACATATTGATACGTGGCAAGGTAAGACCAAGAGATTAGTCCAAGATTACTCCGTACACAGCACACAGAAACACAGCAGCGTTAACCGGGCACCAATCGACACTGCTCGCACGTCGTCTTCAGCAAAACTCACGAGCTTCTTCTTCTTCCGTCCTTATGCAGATACCAGTGCATGCACCGCCTAATGTAGCAATATACATTACGAGATTATCTTCACACCTCACTTCCAGGTTTCAATTCGCAGAAGCTCCTTCCTCATTCAGCGCTGAATTGACTGCTATACAAGAAGCGCTTCGTTGCGTATCCGACATTACCTTGCTTCCTACGACACACATCCTCACTGACGCCCATCAAGAAACACACCTACTCTGACGCGTCCCGAAATATGCCCGAACGTGCATCGTGTGGTCGCTCTCATCCTGCTACCTATTCGAATTGAGTAGGTCCCGCTGGCCTACTAGTTCACAAAAGCTCTGAAAATTCTACAACCCGCATCTAAACCGTTCCTCAGCATTGATAATTTGACCTTCCTTCTAACAAGAAGATAACACCTCCCACGTGCCGGACATGTGCTGTCCTCCCTCCGTTTGCGGTTACCCTCGCCCGCTGTCTTACCCGCACAGAAGAGGTTGCGATCCGGGTTGACGTTGCCCTCGGTACTGCTGCCGTCACAAGGAAATGGCCTCAATTTCGGCCGCTATATCCTTGCTCAGGGTGTTCTTTCAACCACTCTGAAAAAGCTGAGGCAGATATTTACCACTTCTGAGTTTGAACGGCACTGAAGCCAACAAGAATTTGGTACCTGGCAGCAGAGGTTCTCCCGCTAACAACCCATCCTCATATATTGCACGGACGCACGGGCCTTTTCACTGCTGCCTCCCCGACTTCATTTGGGCAGCCAACTCTTGCTCACTTATTTAACAACCCCCGATTTGTTTTTTTTAAACTCCCTTTATGCGTTGAAGCATTAATAAACAACGTTATTAAAGAAAATATCCCACGAGAGGATGAACACGTGATCTAGACAGAATTTAGACAAACAGCCAAAGCTACGTAATGCTGCGAACCTCAGGTAAGTGTTGTAATTTTGTTAGCTGCCAGCATCATTTGCAATTTTTCGGTTTTATTTGTGTATTGCATGTTTTGATACGGCCGCTTGAGTAGTCGAAGGCGGTATTCAGGCTGCACCGCTCTTTACAATACGTGGGAGAAAGCTATGCGCGTTGGTGCCCAGCACCAGGACTCTTTATGGAAGCAAAGAAAGCGTCAGCAAAGTTTTGTTTGGCCTTTGAAGTTTTAATATTTTTTGTGTAAGAAAATAATATGAAACCAGTGTCAGCGGTGATTTAGTGCGTAGGACTACTTTCAGCAATCACGGATTTCTCTAATGTTTGTCCGATTCCGCTCTCCTTTTTCTCTCTTTGTGAACTTGAAGCGCATAGAGAACGCGACGCTTGCGTCACGCGGATTCACGAAGATTAGCCAGCGAGTATTCGGAACGGGGTTCCTATGAAAGCGGGGTTCGTATGACAGCTACGGCTGTCGCGGCCGTCACTTGGCATTGTTGCACAAGCCAGTGTTACTCCGGACTGAGCAAGAGTGTCGCTCGCGCTCCCTCAGCTTCAGCCTCCCTCCCCTCTCATCGTCACCCCTAAACCTCTCACCGGGAGGAGCAGGAGGGAAAGGAGGGCGTTCCCTAGACGTCGACACCTCGCCGCTCACCGCGTCATGAAGCAGCTCGTGCTCATTTCTGCGCCTTCTTCGCCTTCAAGGACACTTGTTGGCATTTAGATTACCTTTTTCGCCCTAGTGGTCTTCTTTTACTGTTCTATATATGACGAAGCCTAGAACAGTTCTAGCGCACCCACTACGGATTTAATTACCAATGCAAATCGGTTGTATTTATGCATAAGAGTTAAGTAGGTACGTTTTCAAGGTCGTGTCGCCAGAAGTTTGTCGGAAGGATTAAGCTCGAAGGAAACAAGTGATAAGAAAACCAATGGCTCTACTAGATAGAGGATGGGAAAATATTGCCGGGAAAAAGTTTTGTGCATGCAGAGTAATTATTTAATTAATTACAGCCAATTAAGTCAATCAGACGTCGGGTATGCCGTGCCACCATCGACAAGATTCGTTCGAACGAAACGGGTGATAAGACAATGAATGGTTGCACTAGAATGAAAAAAAAAATCTCTCACTGAGAAAACATTACAAAGGTTAAACGCTGCTGAATCAAATATTGAGCGAAAGCATTAGCTGCGGGGAACCGAGCGTTTTTCTTCACCTCGTTTTTTTCTTCCTCAGCGCACATAAAAAGCCCTGGATTAACCAAGCCGTATGAACGTGCCTTAGTGACCTATAAGGGTAACGTGAATGCCATGGCATTAACAGGCTGATTCTGACATAACCATCCCATGTGAAACGAGAGAACCAAGTTGGCAGCTCCTGCCGACCGCTTGAGTTGGTAGCCCAGCTCTCACCCTAGTGTCACGTGGGTGTGACGTCACAGCGTCACGTGGGTAAAACGTGGCTACCGGCCGCGCTACGCTGAAGACTCGAAACCTAGAGCAGTATATTGCTTTTTTTTTACTGGAACAGCGCGCACTAAGACACAGACAAGAAGAGAGACACGACACACACGAGCGCTGCGTGTGTGTCGTGTCTCTCTTCTTGTCTGTGTCTTAGTGCGCGCTGTTCCGGTCAAAATGAGTTACCAACTTGCCCAAGCATCTGTTTTAAAGTATATTGCTTTCGCAATAAAAGTAAGGTGCACGAAGAATAACTATAATTATTTAGCGGCAATTTAGTCATAGAGTTGGTTGATTCAGTTAAAACACTTGGTATATATCTGCGCAAAAAATATGCTAGGGCACACTCACGTTAATTATGCTATAACCAAAATATCTAAATCTGTCGGAATAATAGCGAGGTTACACTCTTTCCTACCACTAGCTATTAAACTGCGCATATACAATACCTTGATTCTATTACATATAAGTTACTGCCTTCTTGTTAAGGGGAAAACAACCGTCACAAATCTAAATCGTTTGCACGTACTCCAAAAAAAAATCTATTCGGCATATCGTAGGGGTCGACTCACAAGCCCACACTGGTGAATATTTTATGCGGCTTAATGTAACAAGTGTACATAATCTATACCTGAATACATTTTCAAAAAGATACAAACAACAGCTCTGCAACGGCCAGCAAGGATTAAAATATATAGCACAATTAACTCGATCAACACCTGTACGTGATGCACGCTTTTCAGAACCTTGCAAAGTTTCTTATTCACGGACAAATTATGGTCAACAAATGCTACGTCATTCATTACCAACTCTTTTAAACAACCTCGAACATAACGGAATTGACATTAACCACATTAGTATTTCAAGAATTAGGCCTTTCCTTCCTGAGCAAGCATCAGACAACGCATACTAATTAATGCTACTGAAATAATAACATTCAATTCTGTTGCAAAGTTGTTTGCCTTTAAGAATATGTACCTGCATGAACTTTCCATTTTGCTTGTAAATTATTACAGTTCATTTTTTTTTTGCCTTGTACTTGCTTTACATATAAAAAATTGTTTAAGTTCCCTAAGTAAGCTTTGCAAGACCGCTCTATATTGTTTAACCTTGTACATTTTGTTTGCTCTGTTTCATGAAAAGCACGGGTATGTTTTATGTAATATCCACCTGTGTGTCGTCACTGTATGCCATGTAAAAGGGGGCTTGAGCGCAATCAAGTGAACAGGTTTCACTTTTTGCTCGAGCCTCCTCCGTGGATTTATTTTCTGACGAAAAATACACTGCATTTGAATTTGAAACAGCCAAAGGGGCAATTTCGACGAAAAAGGGAGTCACGTGGTAACCAACTTCCACGAGGTGTTAAGTCATAGTGTGAGGCCACAAACCAGAAGCCTCGTTTTTACCTGCCGTGTCTCTTCTTCTACAAATAATACTTGCGCATTCCACCAATACGGGTGGCGCGGTGATCTCAAGCGTCTTTTTTATTCTATTCGCTTCCTTCTACCCACTCTATAAAAAGACTTAAAACATGCTAGGGTTTTAGCCTAACTACATCGAGTAGAATGTGCGATGACTTCTGCGCACAGAAGGAAATTAGCGGAGACGGCAAAGTGAAATACACATAGCGAGTTTGTATTTCAGTCTGCAGTGTGGGCCTATCGGCTTAACTCATCTTTTTGCATGTCCCTGTGTTCATTTCTGGTTGCGCTGTAGATATGTTGAAACAGGCAATAAAGAAAAAAAATTACGTTAGCTGCGCTGCTCCGTACCAGTTCCTCACGAGAATCGCCTGGGTTCAAATGAACTTCGCTTCGACGGCATTCTTCATTTTGTGTCTGCATATGTGTTCATGATGCGTGTGCGCATGTGTGTGTTCATGATGTGTATGCGCATGTGTGCATGTGTGTGTGTGCGTGCGTGTGTGTGCGTGCGTGTGTGTGTGCGTGCGTGCGTGTGTGTGCGTGTATGTGTGGTTTGAATAAATGGTTTAGAAAGATGGTTTAATTTTTATCGTATTGTCCAGTTCAACGATATTTCGAGATCAGTATATCTTCTGGCAGCAAATAGAAATTGTTTCGAGAAATAAAGTGACCTCAGCCTACCAGACTTCGTAGAACCGACTCTAAAAAGTTTCGCGAGTACGAAACTGATGAGAGCTTCGTTATACAAATAGCATTTCATTTATTTCTGAATGCAAAATAATTTCACCTCCAGCAAAAACTTGATTGGGACATTAACGAAAGAAACTAACAACGCTTTCTTAGTGCCTGAACTGGAAAAAATATATGCCGCATAAACCAACTTTCGAATTCACATCAGTAACTATGACGCATGGTGCAGCCTATGTTTGATAATAGCACATGGATACAGCTTTACTGAAAGGAGAAGTTTTGCCCTCTTGGCACGCTGCTTTCCAGAACAATGCGTCGGAGCCATAAGTGACGAGAAGTTTATAGGTGAGGTCGACGGCCGGCCTGATGTCGAAGGAGACTTTTACAAAAATTTGAAAGCGATTTTTCGAAAGTTAGGCGTTTCGCACACACCGCAGTAAGTGGTTTGTGTTTAAAACGAATTAGTGTCGGATTACGCAAGAGCGGCATAAAATTGAACGCGCTAACGGAAAGCAAACGAAAGCTAGCGAGGATTCGCCTCGTTTTGTTGGTTCTACCAAATAACACCTCTGGAGGAAAGGCGGCAATTTTCGACACATTTTAGGTATCAATTTCGACATTCACGCCTCGCCATCGCCTCTCACTCCTCTCGCTGAAAGCGAGACGTTTCCTTAATGTAAAAACGAGTGAGGCACGCGGAACCGCATTTTGTTTCACGGCCCTTGCTCACAACTAGCTCTGATGGCACTATTACGGCCGCATCGTAGCGGTGACTACCACTGACTAATCACGTGTGGCATAAAATTAACCAAGTAAGTTATCGTATAGCGAGCTTCAAGCCTCTGGGATATCTGGAAACCATAGTGCTCCGCGAACAATTGCAAATGTAGTTATCTACCGTGCCAAAGCCAGAGCATACAATGGTCTTGTATTTTGATGGACCGCCTTGCCTGCAATACTGCGCTCGACCTCTAGTGCCGCCGGGTACAGAGCTCTTTCCATATTCGTAAATGTTTCCTCGTGACGTCGCGCTCAGCGTATCGGGCTTTAAAAACTTTGGGAAAGGTCGTTACTTCCAAGGGCTGCCTCCCATCGGGCAGTGATTTTATTCACTATTCCTGATTCTTGGAAGTTCTCGTTTAAGAAAAGGCAACGCAAGTAGGATTCTAAATACGTATCTGTGACTTTCCACCAGAGCACGGTTTTTCGGATAGCTCTTTAACTAACATGTCCTCTTTCTAGTTGCTAACAACCTTTGATTTGCTTATTAAACTCATCTGAGCCAATATACACTTAATGATGTCATCACTTTGTCCAGACAGGCAGAAAATCTTTACTCGCGTTCTGTTTGCGATATCTAACTCACTGCGGGAGACGGCATAGCCGAAGGAAGGAGAAAGGGCTAGAAGCAATGAGGAAATAATGGCTGTTACCACATTGCCTATCATGTTTGCGATATCTAACTCATTGCGGGAGACGGCATAGCCGAAGGAAGGAGAAAGGGCTAGAAGCAATGAGGAAATAATGGCTGTTACCACATTGCCTATCAATAAACTCTCAAACTCTTCAGCCCTTTCAAACAATAAGAAGCACACTTTCGCAGCAGTGGGCCTATATTCTTGGTCGGATGAAGAGGCAACCAAGCTATTGATAATTGAATCTAGGCGTGCTGCTATCCATCTGAAGTTTCCACTTCTCTATCTTCTCTGCACTATGGGTTGTTAGAAAAATAGACATAGTGGAGATAACATCGAGAGGCCATGTGCTCATTTTGATAATAAAAACTCTCTTGTGTTTGCTATGGGTTCCTCACATGTATTTTCTTCTTTGCCTGTTTTTTTTTTCACAAATGCGGTCAGCTAGCAATGTACAGAGATTAACCACGTTCATCACAGTTACCTTCCATGATCATAACTGCACATCTGTCTCGTGGTGCTCTTGGGCACTTTTGAACGTGCACGATAAGAATGAACATGAGAACAAGATCTGAAATTCACTTCTCCCTTTGTTGGTATAGGTCCCACAAGTATCATTTTCCTTTACCAGCATGAGCAAGACCACGGAACGGTCTTTTTTACTCATCTATGGAAGTTCGCGAAGATACCAGAAATGGATTCAAGTGGACCCAGTGGTGCAGTTTCAGAAAGTTATAGTATCTAAGCTAACTCGTAAAACGTTACACTAGGTAAAGAGTAAGACCCTCACAATGCCCATGGGCACGATGCATTTATTTGTTTCAGCAAATGAAGATACTTGACCCTTGGAGAAATCTAAACATTATAAAGAACGTATAATGGTAAAGCTTACGTGCGTAGTTTCCTGGCCCCACTTGGCTAGTTATTACTTACAGCCGAAGGAGTCCAAAATATATTAGGACAAAAAAACGAATTCCCAGGCAATGATTACAATCCACGTGCCGTTTTGTATGTGAAATTATTGTATGTTTGACCGCATGTAAAGTGCCATGACTAAGACTCTGAATACAAAATTGTGACAATGAATTGTCTCATTCGGGGACAAGGAAAAAGGCACAGATACATTTTCAACCTACGAGAAACTCACCTATTCACATCCCGCCTCTAAGTTTTTTGCTTTTTTCCTTATGATACGTATGTCGCTGCTAATTGCTGAGCTATTTCGGACAGAAGCGGCGCCGTACAAACAAAGCTGTATGTAAAGAGCAAGTGGCACCTTATTCCCTGTATACGGCTGGTCGGCTGGGAGAACGTAGGGAACAGCGTAAGCACATACCAAAATAAAATGAGTGTTGAAAATAAAGCAAGAACTAAATTAATGGTTATTTTCCGTGAAGACACAGAGCAGGTCATGATTTAGGTATTGCATAAATACCAGAACTGACAGTGTAACTTTATGGCTTCATTACGTCTATCTATTAAGGTCGCCACTATACTCGATTGCGCCTTGTAATGATATGAAGATCACTGCTCGGTACCCAGCGATGTGTCCAATCGCAGACTCCGAGCGAGACAAATTACCTACACGTGCCAGCGCAGCAGCCGGCAAATCAATCCCACATCAGAAAATTGACCCTCAATCTTCACATAAGGAGCTTGGATTATGGGTGGAACTTTAATCAGGCTATTGTTTTTAAAGCCGTATTGACCTGGCACGCAGGGGCAATTAGCGAGCCAAAATTGACCTTGGGCTCGAGCCCCCGTGCTACACGCAACAGCTAACGTCCCCCACTAAATGAAGTTTCTCATATGTTTTTGTTTCTTGCGTTAGAAAACACATGCAGATTTATACGGCAGAAGATCAGGAAGTTGAAATAAATTGAGTGAGAGGTTTATTACTTGCCAAAATATTGATTGCGATTATTGATCATTCAGTTCTCAGCGTCAATTTGTGATTTCTCTGAACTGACTATGTTGAAAGTGACGTTTAGGGACTTCCAATATGTCGACGACAATGCATTAGGTCTAGAGATCATTGACGCTGTTGTCGGGTTCAAACTTATTCAACAAACTGTATATAAATGTAAAATTGCATAAGGTAATAAATAGTTTATGATAGCAATGACGTAAAATTCAAGTATGTAAAATTTTGATATATCTACATCGCCCAAAAAATAAACGAAGCTTCTCTGTTGTAGAAAACTGCACACACAAATCTCACTAAATGAGAGACTTGTTTTGCATGTCTGTCTCTGTAATCCGTGCCCTTGCTATACCATATCATTTCTACCCGTGGTAAAGTAGCTCACGCAATACCATTGGAGGAGACTAGATGTGGAATAATCATGTCCAATACCCCTCTAATAGGTTTTGAACTATGTCGACCATGCTGTACAATCTGAGAGGTTAATCGACGATGTACTTAAGGTGAATTGTATACATAGTTTTCGCTGAATCAGTTGTTACTTATATTATTGCATTATGCGACACTTCCCAGGTAGCACAAAGTGGGCTATGAAGAGTGGGCCCCGGTGGGCCCGATGTAGGCAATGCAGGACAGCCCCGGTGGGCTCAATGTGGGTGCTGAAGAGGGACCGACGTAGGCCCGAAGGGGGCTGTCGACAAAGCCCCGATGGGCCCCACTAGGGGCCGATGCAGGCAGCCCTTGGGGGGCTGCCCACGTTTTTCCGGCATTGTTAAAAGGGCACATCCCGCCAACTCCCCGCGATGGTCCTACTTTGGACCGATTTGGGCAGCCGCTTTGGAGAAACATTTTTTTTTATTTCAGTTAGCCCCTCAGATAATGACGTAGAACCAATGCGGGTTCTATAGCGCTAGCCGCACTTGGGCTTGCCCACATTATTCTCATAGGGGTCCGACGCAGGAAATTAATGGAAAGCCCTAGTCCAAGTTTTCCCAATCAATATTTATGCACATAATTGAGTAATTATTTTATACATATCTGCGCTTTCTAAAGAGCCACAATATTAAATTTTACAATAATGCATAACATTCATCTAACCGAAATGACTTCATGTACACCTTGTTCAGGCTATGGAGATGTGTGTTCTGAACAGTAATATTGTGCTGGGAGTTGCAGGCTATCCAAAGCAACCAGATAAGAGGCAACAGTTAGCAATCAGTTTGTTTTAGTATTTGTAGCGCAATTTGCTTGAGCACGAGAACTAAAGCCATGTAAATTTCTAATCGACTAAACATGGCAACAACTGTTATACAAATCATCTATAATAGTAATTTAGGGCAACATATAATGCAAATAAAGGTTGGAAACAATGATTACGCAATTGCACGTACGCCTTCTAGCCCCATTACGGCCGATGTGGGACCTACAGCGATTTTGTGTGGGCAGCCCCAATTGGGCTGGGTGTTGGTTTTGAACCTAAACCGACTTGCTTTTGCACGTACATGCCTTCAAATTCCCCACAAGAGACCAATTTCGGTATCATGCGGGCCCTCCCGCCTTCCAGCCCCATTACGGCCCATGTGGGATATAAACCAGTTTTATGTGGGTAGCCCCAATTGGGCTGGACGTTGTTTTCGAACCTAGAGCCCACCTGCTGTTGCACGGGCTTTCAAAGTCCCCACAAAGGACCGATTTTGGTACCATGCGGGCACGCCCGCCTTCCAGCCCCATTACAGCCTATGTGGGACCTAAAGCGGTTTAGCTAAGGCTGCCTCATTTGGGCTTCACGAGGGCTTGCCAAAATTGAGCTCTTATTCATATTTCACCTGCCCTCAAGTAACCTACAATGGGCCGATTGGGGCAGCATGTGGGTTTGTCCGTTTTCTTGCCCCACTACGGCCGATGTTGGTCCCAAAAAGATTTATGGGGGCGGCCTCATTTCGGATCTATGAGGGCTTTCCCATAAAAAGCCCACATTTAGCTTGGATTGCCCTCAAATATCCTTCAAGGGACCCTTGTGGTCTGGATGCAGGAATGTGCTCTGCATTAGCCCAATAAACGCCGCTATGGGACCCATGCAGGAGGAGCAAGGGCAAGTCCAAATGGGGCTTGCCCACTTTTACCCCATCGGGGACCGATGCAGGTTTTATGATGGTTGCCCAGCCCCACTTGCCTACATCGGACCTACTGGGGCCCCACATTCTGTGCTACCTGGGTTGTTCGATTCACGAACCGGAAGCTGGTAATCGCACAAATAAAGAAATGCTAAACAGTATAGCATGTAGAAATACGTTGCAGCCGTTTGAAAATAAGGAAGAATACAATAGGCTTGGTATGCTGGCAATCCAGCAAATAATATATTATACTCTACTACGCATTATACTTAAGAAATGCTTATAAAGTGCCTGGTAAAAAAAAAATCACCAAATCCCGACGATTTAAAATTATAAAATGAAGTTGAGGGGTTATTACTTGTCACAGATACTAAGGCGAAAGCCTTTATTGGCTCATGCTGTCATGGACAAAATGTGTCTCGCTTCTGCGGCGGCTCTGATTGGCAGAGGTGGGATGACGTCATAGAGTTTGGACTAATCCAAAGCACCACCATACTAGCGCGAATGCGTGCCTTATATTGCTATATGCCATTCAATAATGAATTACTAGCTGATAACTGATTAATTATTTGATACATATTTGTTGTCTAATTAGTTGAATAAATAATTGTTTACTAATCACTTATTCGCGCCTGTTGCTCAGCAGAATGCGGCACTCAGGCTTTCGTCTTTCACTATTTTAGTCGTTGAAGTCCCTCGTATGTTTTTTTATTCAACTTGATGAAGAGTTTGAAATGAATAACATAATCCAAAGAAATTGCTATAACAATGAGAAAATGGTCTTAATATCTCTGTAGATAAATCGCTGATATTCTGCTTCATGTTCAATGTCGTTTTATGGCCTTTGCTGCTCTACCCTTTTCTTGGAATGTATACTCCATCGGGCAGCGTGTTCATTAACACATAAGGAACACTTTTAAGCAGTTTTAAATGCATTTTTATAATTTTTAACATATTTTTGTGCACTTCTGGTAATTCACCGAACTCCCTTGACAGCCAATTAGCATTCTATGCTTAGAACAAAAAATAAAACTTTTGCATGAATAAAAGTTTGATAAATTTTGATTTTATTTGATTTGACTTGTACCAAGTCCAAACCTAAGACTAAATGGTCTGTACTACACGTAATTAGCAAAATATTTTAGACTTCCTCTTTTTCTCTTTCATAAGGGATGAACGTACGCGTTGATGTCGTCCAAGAAGCTTGTTGCCTTTGCTGCTACACGCATCAAAGAGTCACTTAAGCTAACTTGCATGCTAAGCTGGTGATTATCTACTGCTACGCTCTAATGTTTTGGATGCTTGCCACAGCGAGCTTCAACAGTACATACATGTGTAAAATGCGTTCCTTGAACACAAACCTCTTTCATTTTTCCCTGCATAAAGACGCATTCTGCTTAAGTCTGTGGACAACTTTTTTTTTTCTTCAAATTGTGTGCAGTGAATTACCAAATGCACGGTGATACAACTTAACAGGATCGTCGCAATTGCAGCTGGATTCTTCAGTCATTGTTGCAACCTCCCCTCCAGAGCACTTTCTCACGAATAACGAGCACTGCTACAAACCGTTCTGCCCCAAATGAAAGCGAAATGGTCAGCCGACATATCGCCTAACACGTACACTGCCAATAGAAAGGATAGAACTATGAGAGCGAGAAGAAGATGGGCGCAATAACAAAAAAAAAGAAAAACAATGAGGTTCAGTTCGCTGCGAAGGGCCGTCCCTGCAATGTCTGAAGCCAAATATGGGAACACCACGAAGAATTCTCGCGGGATACCAATCGGAGGCGTCAGACAACCAATTCTCGAGAGACGCAGAGCGAGGTCATTCGCTCACAACACACCGACGTAGCTCGTCACATTTTGAGTGGTTTTCTTACTAGATTTCCTGGGCAATGAATGTTTTCTTCCCAGTTGATGCCCCTACCTCTACTGCGACTCTACCAGAGTAATTCTCTCAGTGGACCCGCTGTAGCGGGGAAAATGGAACTCACGAGTCACTGAGAAAAAATTTCATCCAGAAGCCACGTGGATACGTGGCTATGACCGCTGAACCGCACCGCTTCTGCCTGGCGAGGCCATTCTCTCTGAAATCTTCTCATGGCCAGTTCGCTTGGGCATTCTAGCCCCACTAACGTGCATCATTATTATCTTGCTGATGTGGTAGTTTATAAACGGAAAAGTTGAAAGCAACAAAGTCCCTGATTGAAACTTTTACCTGCACCCCAGCCGTCGATTTCATCCAGTGCAGTTTTAAACTTTCAGTGCGGGTGACTTATATGCACTCGTGATTTGGGATGGCTGACAAGAAGTTTCAAAACATCGCGGCCTGAAACGGAAGCTGTTTTATGCTCTAGTGCCCATAAATATGACGCCTATCATGTGTTGTAGATTTTCAGTGCGGCGCTGCTGCGCAGATATTTTATTATCAACCAATTCGAATTTCCGTTTTCTGAAAGCAGGCAGGAAGCAGAACCTAATGATCGCAACTTTTCCCACAATGGTCCTTTTTTTTTTTTGTTGTTGGAATAATGAAACAAAACCAGTTCAACACCGTTTCTATATTGGCCTTTCACTAGAACTCCACGTTATCGCAATATCTGTTCAATTTCATTTAGTGTTTTTTTTTTAATTTTTGTTTTCTTACGACGCTCCGCCGACATTTTGTTTGCTTCGTGTGGCTCAAACCTAGCGAATTGTAAAGACCTCCATTGAAAGTGCTGTTCATAAATTGCGCAGTTCTCGCCGCTTTTGTAGTTATCATCTTTTATCTTAATCGTGTTCTCCCCGTGCCTTTACAAGTTTCCCTTTCAGCTAATAATCTTCCTGAATGAAGGGCGAGATCAATAGATGCCAAGCTGCGCGTAATGTCTTAGAGCGCAAGTTCTACACAGTGCAGAAGCAGCAAATTGATTCCGTCCGTCGCAAAGGCGTTCAACTCGACCTTCAAAGTCAAACTAGCACTTAGCTTTCGTGGAAGCAGGTCATACAAACTAGTGTGGTATGCTGAGCTGGTATATGACCACATGACAAACTTGCCAACTGACTAATTACGCGCAATATTTATGCGTTAGTCGTGTGCAAAAATTGATCTTTATTATACATCAATTCATACGTCATTGAATAGCGTATACGGAGTATAACTGCAGTATATTTACTGCGGGTCCTAATTAATTACCGTAATATAGGTTAACTGTGATATATTTATTTTTACACTACGACGTAAATAATATATGAGATGGTTTCCATGAGTAGAAACGAAAAACTATCGCTAAACGGCGCAAAACTATGTAAAACCGAGCTTTCTGTCGTCGTCTAACTCGGTTCGACCACATCTATACCGATTCTAGTTTTTTCTCTCACATAGACACATAATTAGATTTAACTCTTTCAATTTTTGCGTGCTACCGGACAACAGCAGTTCTTTACTCATCGGTGTCAGAGTAGGTGCCCCTTCCATGTTGCGTAGTCTGATGCACTTATTTTGTTTTCTATTTTGATTGCTTGTGTAAACAAGAAGACACTGCGCCGACACAAACGAGGATGAAGGCTGCTGGGTTCTTCGCCGATCTGTATCGCGAGCACTAGTAGCTCGAGCTGTCTTTGTCTGACCAGAGATTGTGCTTCGCAACACGATCGCCTTGCGCCACCGGTCGCCGTCTGAAGCCCTCCCGACAACCCAATAAACCCTTATTCACTTGGGTTTAACAGGAGCATTTGAATGAGCGCCTCTATATTGTTGGTTCCCCCTTTTGCGTTCCCCTAGAAATATTCTATTCTGCGTGCCCATGACCACAAGTATTTGTTCATTTCTCCCTAATTAACGCTTTGCCCTCATTCCCTTTCCAAAGTACTTTGTCCCGCACTTCCCTCATCGTTCTACACTCCGCACGCAATCTACACAATAGCCGGTCTGTTCGAATTCTTCCACTAGGAAATTTGTCGCTCACGAGGCTAATTCGTAACTCACACATGCACGCTTGAATAGCATTGCAGAGGCCGTTTCGTATGTTTCCTATTCTATCTTACCAAGGAAAGAAGAGAAAATATTCGCGACAACTGATTGACGGCAATTTGCTAGAGTTTCTTAATCCATCCTTGACTAGCATTTCGTTAAAGCAGGTTAGCACACTCAGTATGCATCTTCCTCGGCTCAATCATCAAAAATAAAATAGAAACTCGCGTTCTGACGGATATAAGTGTGCCAATGGTTATCAAATGAAGCGACGTTTTCCCAATGATTGGCATCAGCTGCATAGGTGATAGAGGTTTCCTTACGAAGTTTTCATTGAATATGTTCTCGCACACGAACACAAAGAGAAAAGTTTCAAAAACAATTGCCGGCATCGTTATTACTGCGTAATAAAAACCATGCAATTTTCTGGAAGCTACAGCATTTTTTATTTTATTGAGGACATTGTAATCAAATGACTTCATAATAAGTCATAAACTTTATTTTCTGTCATTTTTCTGGCGCTTGGTTAGCGAACCGAAAATAGTCCATTAGAAGAACCAGTTAGACGAACCGAATAATATGATTAACAATCTTCGCTAAAAATGATGTCCGCTCTAGTATTCAAAATTGAGCATTGTTTCAATGATTCTAACTGAAGTGAAGGTGTCCGGGCGATGGTTCTGGCTGAAGCTCTGAGCAGCATCTGTATTTCCAAGTTCTTAATCACGATTTTCATGCTTTGTACTCGGATGCAGTGGATCATGGTAAAAAGGCATGCATATGTTGTTAGTGATAAGCATTTAATACCCCTTTTAACTCGGCTGCGTTGGAATGAAAATAGTTGACGATTGGTAATAGTATCCATAGTTCGTTCAATGTGCAAATTATAAGGATTACTAGGGAACCCTGCGCAAAACGGTCATTTGCCTTCAAACGTTTCATTTGCGTTTTCTTGCATGGAAGAAACGCATGGAAGAAACGCGCTTTGCGGTGTATTTTTTTCAGACCAGAGCATGTCGAATAAAGTGAATAAGAAAGTGTAATTAGTATTTTCAACAAGGTAACTTTCTGAAAGCTTCCTCAGTGTGGTGTTATCGAACGCCACCATAAGGAAGGTACTGAAACGTGTGACTCGGTAAAGAAACTGGGCATCGTGTAGGAAGTTGTCTGCGCTGCTATGTGTTGTACTAAATAATACCCCCATTGTTCGCTGAATGCTAGCAAACGATGCTGTAACTCCTAGTATATTACCTAGGGCACCGATGTTCTTCGCCATATATACAGAGGGCCGCACTTCCAAATCAAGAAAGGCGAAATCACACCACGTATTCACGAACCTTTCTGTTCACAGCCGGTCGAAATGCTTTTAGAGTCTGTTGAATCCACATGCTCAGTATAAATCACAGGAACAAATGAAAACAAGACGGAGATGTGGCACCAATGGCAACGAAAAAATTATAGGGCATCCGACATCGTCTAGTTATGTTAAAACAGAGCTAGAAACACGGAAAGGTAGAAAGACAAACATATATGTATGTTTGTCTTTCTATCTTTCCGTGTTTCTAGCGCTGTTTTAACAGAATGTCCAGCCAACTCGCCCAACAAGCCACTTTGACATTATCTCGGTATTGGTCATAGAAAGAGCATTTTTGGATCCGAAAGTGTAACAACTGATATTCATAATTTAGGAGCTTCTGAAACAAGTAAGATTCCACATGAGGAATGCCTCTGTACGCCGTGGCCACTTTCCGCGAAAGCAAAACTTCAATTATTTCATTAATTTAACCTGTTACGCATTTGTTCCTGTTTGTATATCACATTGTTGAGTATACGACAAATCGCTTCATACATCGCGGAATAAGAGCAATAAAAGACAGGCAGTAGCAGAATACGTGACAAAGAAGAAAAAAGACCAATAAATACGCAGTTCAGGCGAACAGATCACGCCACAAAATGTTTCCATCTATTTCATATGTTCTTCTGGCACAGTTTTCGGCACACTTATACACCGTCCTGGCAGCTCCTTTCAGCACAATTAATTCTACGAAGTGGCGATGTTCTGACGCTGCAAAATCACTGCAGTGCAAATATGGCTGTGCGGGTAAATAGGATTACTGGTTTTAAAGTGCCCTTCCAGAAACGCTACTTCAAATTGAAATTTTAAAGTGTCCTTGAAATGCTACTTTGGGTAAAATTCTAATCGAAGCAATTCATAGAGGCGCTCTTTGTGAGTGTTCATGTCAGATTTGAAAGCTTTACATGCAGCTGATAATTTGGAAATAACTTCTATAAGGCGGTCTTGAAGACCGCTCGTAGCCGATTTGGGCGACACATCACCGCGGGAAAGCCTCCCCACTGACGTCAGTGGTTCAACTGGGCGCGGCCACTCATTGGACACCGCCATTGGGCCCCCCCAAAAGGCATGATGGGGCACCGTCGCGACTTGCATTTTCTGTTTTTCTTGCGTGCTGGCTTGGGCTAATGTGAGAGAGAGGGGGGCATCATTTTCTGTCGGCCATATGTTCGGTGCTGATGAAAGTAGCTTAAAGATTTTTGCATTGCAAATCACATTGATTGGAATCCTATTGATAGTGCACATTTTATAATTATAGTAAATACTTTTCATGGGCCCTTAAACGTGTGCATGTCCAAATAAGCTATTTATGGAGTTTAACGTTCGCGACTCTCGCATGTGCTAAAATTGATTTGACGATTCGCGGAGCACTGTAAAACTGCACGCCTTGCTTCAGACTGACATCGTCATTCTTTCTGGGGATTTCTGTATGTTCATTAAACACAACCGGTTCATTGGGCTTTCCGTCGGCCTCATTTCACGTATACAGCAACATCCAGAGGAAGAAAATATTCAATATTGTTTTTGTCTGGAATTTTTCCTCTCGTACGCCTGCAGAAGAAAGCTGGTTAATTGAAAAAAATTACTTTCAGTCCGAATAAGCTGATGGCGCCACAAGACTGAAATTCTCCCCACGGAGTCGCGCACTGGCTGAACACGCTGATGTGACAGAACGTTACGCAAAATGCTTTTCTTAAATTTCTGTATGCTTTTTTTTTTAGGTTCGGTATTAAGGCAGCATAAATCTGTGCTCTTTGCAATCATACCTGCATAGGCCTCCTCGAGCTGACGGTGGGAAGACGACGCATGGCGAAGGAGCATGCGTAAGGCAGTCTTGATGGGCCAAAGCGGTCTCCATGTTCAACAGTGCTGAAAATTAGTTACGGGATGAACTATAATGAAGTTAAAGGAAATGGCTGAACAGACTTGTAACAACTAGAAACCTAGAGTTCGCCTTCCCTGTGTCCCTAAATCTTTCTCTTTATATCCACTGATGACCGCGTCGCACAGATAAGGAACGAAGCCAAACGTGACTTGGCCAAATAATAAAGAGAGTGCATATATTGATAAGGGTGCGCCCGATACGAAGCACCATTTGCAGAAGGGCAGGCTACCCCAATGTTCACGTCTAAGTGGAAATGACAGAAATACGATTACAAATAAAGTGACTATAGTTACGAAGATTGCATGTGCTTAAACTGGAAGCCCCGCCAGGATACTGCAATTAAAAGTACCGCGCCCAGGGCCGCACCTCTACACCGCAGTATTCACAGCAGGGCAATCACAAGGTATGCCAGAATAAACTGAAACAAACTCGCCCGCAGTACACGTAGCAGCGCCATTCAATAGTTCAAGATTTATTTGGTAAGAAATTACACCTACATATAATGCTGTTCAGTAGAACCATATGATTCGCTTCGTAAGCACGTCGTCTACATGGCCAAGTACATGTATCCTAAAGGACTGCGAAAGACAAAATGAGGCCAATAAAGTCGATGGCAAGCGATTTTTAGCTGTCCCTACGCCATACAGCAAGACCTGGGTACAGTTACACGCGTTATCAGTTTGTCGCTGCAAACAAAATAGGCCAGACATTCTGGCGAGAACAAACCTCTGGAAATAGCTTATAAGGTTCATGTGAGCGTGCCTACACCGTGAGAGTCATTTCTCTGATTGCAAATAAGACAACGAACCCTGCTTCTCTTTGTCGAGGTATTGAGATGGCGTGTCTAACTTTCTTGTTTTCTGCTGGGGAAAGAAGTCGTGGTAATACTTGGTTATCAGAGGAGCCCATTAACCGTTTACATTAGGCCTTCACCAGACAATCGGATGTTGCATGTCGTCCGACCATTACTCTTCGGTTGTTCCCGTCTAAGGCTCTTCTCCAAGGTTAAAAATTGACTTCCAGCTGCCTAACGACTGTTGCATTTTATTATGGCATTAATTATTTTTGTTGAGTACTTGACCTATTTCCTCGGATGTAGCCCTGCAAGCCATTTTAGGATGGGCATTATATGGGAGGCAAGCAACAACATGCGAGTAATTACCATTGAAAACATCTTCCAACATATACGCAAGAGCAATAAAATATATTTCAGCAATGCACATATTGGAGCCTGTCAAATATTGATGTGCGAAGAAAAAGAAACGTGATACTGGAAAAATGAAAAGAGGTCTCAGAAAAATATAAGAGTGTGAACAAACTGACCAGGTCAAAAAAAACATTGTCACGTGCTGGAAGGCAAACAACAATGTGCTCGTAAAACGACGCATTGTAAATAAATAGCTAGGGGCAATGTGAAAAGTAGGGGTAACCAAAATAACAAGAAATAAAAAAAGAACTCGGGAAAGCGAAGCTAAATATCTCAAAATTTCTCAAAATATCTCAAAATATCTCAAATACAGTTCCGTTTAGACGGTAGTGATAAGAAAGCACATCATGGGGTTTCCTGAGCTCCTCTCTTTGGATGGTAAGGTATGACTAAGCGTTCCACGCAGATATTATTGCGGCATAAATTACATGCATTTGATAAAAAAATAATGCAAGGAATCATAACCTGTGATATAGAAAGCAACGCATAATAGCATGTGAAAATTACCCATAGTGTCTTCTATACGTAAAATTAGGGCAGTATTTTGCCAAGAATAAAATTTAGTATGTATGCCACTGGCCCAAAAGTCTGCAGAATGAACTCGTATAGTGCTTTTATCGGGCGTCGCATCGCGTCGGCTGCGCGAAGAGTGCCTAATAGACTGCACCGCTAGATAAAAAAAAAAAGAGCGTGTATCCTTTTTTCTACTACACTGCCGGGTATCTGAAGTACAGAAATGAAGGCACCATTGTCTGGGGAGAAAAACAGTCCTGGCGCATACACACTGAGCCTTCAGCTCAAACCCAGTGCTCCTGTAACAGCGCCAAATTTCTTTGAGCAAAGCCTTCAAATGTGAAGCCGAATATTAAACTTTCGACAGTGCTTTCCACGTGCTGCTCGTGTTGCTCCTTCACTCTCTGAACATAACGCATATGATGCCTCATGGAATGCTCTTGAGTGTGGTTATTTTACAAAAGAGCGCAAAGTGATGATTTGTTAGCAAAAGTTGTGAGCTGGTTGTAATGCCATATTTCATGGGTGCAGGTCAGTTCTCCTTTCCTCTGTTCATAAGGCCTTACTGACTCGCAAAAAGGCAGAGTTATTCGAAAATAAGCACCGGTTGGATTACCAGATAGATTTCAGCTGGAACCATTAGACACGATATAAATTTTATAAACCTGGTACATTGCCTCGCTCCTGTGTTGGGAAACCAAAGAGAATTTCACTAGGCAATCTGGTCGCCTGTGACAAAAGTACGTGTTTCTCAACCACCTTAGGTTCTACGGAAGAGGAGACATTATTGTGCTGTCATCCTTTCGAGAAACGATGCCTTTGAACTCAGGAAAACAGCAAATCAAAACCGATGGTTTGGTAGAAAAGCCTTAATTTGTCAATGACTGTGGTTATTCTTCTACTGAATTTCTCAGTTCAATGTCCTTAGAAGCGGTAAAGCTGTGACAGTTCCCACGGATTCTTTCTTTCATTGGCCGTAGAATTTTTTATTACACTTAGTTGCTTCTTTTCCCGCCACTTAGAAATGTAAGAATAACTTCAGTTCGAGTGCAAAAGTAGGATTTAGTTCTCGTACTTCGCCTGCATCGGCACGACGGACGGTCACACAAGCTATCGTGCACGGGCAGTCATGACAGTAATTTTAACTTTAGCGCAGGGAAACCACATACCCTTAACTTCTAAGCTAAAAAGAATGCAGATTACGGAGACATTTAGGTTTAATTTGAAGAGCATGATGCAATAGAGGCTTGTAGCTCTCTATATTGACTCGAACGCTCATTAGCATACAGTCGTACGATGCCAGTCTACATGAAGAAACACATGATCCAATTCTTGCAAGTGCGCCTTGTGTCGACAAGTCCATGGCGTCTCGGCCCTGAAAACCGAACAGGTAGTGAGTTCTAATCCGTGCCATAAACCTAAACTTCTTGGTGTTTTTCTTTAAGCGGTTCCTTTCTAAAGTTAAATCATTTGAGACCAGCTGTAACGTTATCGCAATAGATGAGTCATTTTAATCGCTTGAGCTACACGCGTGCCGTCACGTTCGAAATTTCTTCGTAGGATGATGAGGGTGCTACGTCATAACCCTGTAAGCCAATCAGAAGGTTCTTTCTGAGGACGCCCGGCGTCTGTGGGACAACGCTGGGTATTCTTCTGGATGGGAGCTTTAAAGTTATCGCTTTATGATGTAATGTAATAGCAACTTTTTACCATCGATGGAAACCAGCGCTTAGGACACCTGAAACGAAGCATGTTCGCTCAGTGAGATACAAACTGTAAATCACAAATTTTATTGTCTAACGTGCCGAAACGGTCCAATCGAAATGAAGAAGATCGTACCAGAGGGCTCTGCACTTACTTAAGCCGCCTGGAATTATCCAACTGGCACCGGCATATCGCAACGAAGACGCATTTTGCGTTCTTGCCTGCATTCGGGTTTAGGTATAAGCGTGGTGCAAGCGTCAACAACAGCGCCCCGCATATCAGGCCGACTAACCAAGGGAGGCAGCACTGGATACGATTTCCATTACCCTGCGTTGTCTGCGTGAAGACTGAGTGACTGAAACAGCTGAAACAGGCTCTCTGCGTGGTACAACTAACCTATTGTCAGACAGTAAGTGCACTTTGATAAATGCTACATCGAAACACGTTAACCCGACTTTCGATTTCTATTCAATCCAATTCGATTTATTTGCCATCCTGGTACAAATGATGGCGAGTGTCCTGGGTAAAAGCGGCTGTTTGACAGCTTGACAAAGACATGCGCCCCCCATTCGGCATCACTACACTAGTGAGGCGGGTGGATAATAAAAAAGCACATGTTATGTGCATTTCAACGCGAGATAAGGAAACAATAAGATAATAAAGCTCTTGTCAGTTTACAGTTATCAACGTACGAACAAGTACCCAATAAAAACAAGGAGATAGAAACTCACACTTACGGCGAGTTAAATTAAACCAGGTTGAATCAGTCACGAACAAAACTGTTTAATTAAATGTAACAAGTGCTAAAAAAAACAAATTCCGACGTGCAGCACTGTGAAGAAAATGATTGCTTTTTGCTAAGTTCTTAAGAAGTCGAGGTAGTCTATTTGCTAATGTCTGCTCACCATATGAAGTTCTGTAAGTTTTTACACTCCACTGCTAAATATTTCTTGTATTGTATGATGACTCGTTTTTCTAGCTCAGCTAATTTAGAAAGCAACGAAGTGTTTGAGACCTCGTTTTTTATAATCTTGCTTAAGCGGTAGTCATAAAACTTAATTATTAGAAGTGTGGTGTAATTTATGAAAGGTGGCGTCGTGCGGTAAGTTAGCGAAACATCTTCAAGGATCCTTAAGGATTTTGCTGTAACATATGCAACCCCTGAAGATATTCTGCTGATTTTATTCCCCATGTTAAATGGCAATAGTTGAGACGAGAATGAAACAATGAATGGCACACCATCAGCATTATATTTCGTAGTAACACCCCACGGTTCCTGTATAGAAGGCCAATAATATTTGAGCATTTATTTACAAGGAATCTGACATGGTCATCCCATGACATTTGTTTTAATAAATATTACGCGTAGTGTTTTAAATGAAGCTACAATATCTAAGGCTATAGACAGTAAAATTATATTCTTGGTTATAAAAACTGGCTTGTTGTTTCCTCTGAAAACAACGGCTTTTGTCTTAGCTGCGTTATTCTTAAACAAACTCTCGTTACTACAGTGTTCTATTTGCTTAAGCATATTGTTTGTTGTATCTATCTGTTCTGATATGCTATCTCCGGCAAAAAAAAATGCTGGTGTAATGCTGGTGTCGTCAGCATCGATAAAAAATTCTGCGATTGGAGCTGCGTGCACGATATCATTTATATAGATATTAAAGAGAAAGGGACCTAATATATTTTCCTGTGGAACGTCACAGCCTACAGATTTCATATCTGATAGAAAACCATTTATTGTTACTTTCTGTTTTCGATGCATAAGATAGGACTGCACAAACGATAGCGCATGTCCGCGGAAACCATATTGCTGAAGCTTACAAAGCAGTATTTCGTGGTTTAGTATGGCGAACGCTTTCGAAAAGTCTAGAAATATGCCAAAGACAATCCTATTTTCGAATTCATTCAGTATATATTCGTATCGTTCCAATATTCGAAGTCAGTAGATCGGTGCTTACGGAAGCCATACTGAGCCGCTGTTATGATTTGGTGCTTTTCTTTGCAATGTAAAAAATTCCTGATTATAACTTTTTCCTGTAGTTTAGAAAATACAAGTAAGATAGATATTGGCCTATAATTCGCGAATACATTTTTATTATCTTTTTTAAAGATACCACTTACACGTTCAATTTGCATTTTACGAGGAAATGGAGCAGTGAATACACAAAGGTTTGGGATGTACGTAACATATGGCAAAATAAGATCAAAAATATACCTAAAAGGCTTTAATTGGAGGTCATCAATATCAGTTGACGTAATATTGTTCAGCTCCTGGACTGCTGATGTTACATCTGTTTAATCAACCGGTTTGAGAAATATAGTGTCATGAATGTGAACTTCACTGATGTCATTTTGCAGAGCTATAACGTGTCTACGAGTTCTTTTCCAGAAATGTTTACGCCGTCAATAATTAGCGTACTTAAATAACAAAATTCACTATTTCGCCCTAGCATAGCATTTAGTCGCTTCCACGCTTCCACGACCTCGAGTTGGCGGAAATCGATTTTTGTAATAGGTGTTGCCGGCTTTTTTAAGCTCGGTATTCAAACGATTTTGATATTTCTTAAAAACTGGTAAATTATGTTCAGCTTTGAATTTAATAAACTAATGATACAAGCTGTTCTTTACATTTATTTTTGCAAATAATTCTTGTGTGAACCATGGGTTGCGACTGTGACGTCTTTGCTTTCTAGTTACTATCAGAAAACAGGCCTTGCCTTCAGAATATTTAAAAATGTCTCATATGCATTATTGGCATCATTTCCTAAGAGGATAGACATCCAGGTGCTTTCTTCGATCGCGGGGCTAATGTGGACAGAGTTTTTTCAGATATAAGTTGAAAAGATTGTGCAGGACTGAATTCCTTTCTTATATGTCTTTAACGCATACAAATATTGGCAAGTGATTGCTGATGTCAGAATTATTTACTCCGGAAATAAATATACTAGGGTTATAATTGGTAAGAAACAGATCTATGAGTGACGAAGACCTGGCAGTAACACTCGTTGGTGTTTAAATTTCATTCATAAATCCGCGCGTTCTAAGCAATAAATTGAAGCTATCTTGGAATGTGTCTGTGGATAACATATTAATATTTAGGTCACCTTCAAAAACAATGTTTAACTGCTCACTGGCAGCAAAAGAAATCAGGCTTTCAATAAATATTCAGAAATCTAGCCACAAAGCATTTTGGCGTCCCATGGCATACTGCAAAAACCGTATTTTCTGAAAACAATGTTAAGATTTCATAATCACTCAAATAATTTGTGAGCTGCTGCAGGACGTCGTTTCTTCTATAATAAGGCTGGTGTCACGGTTTAGAAAGAAAATGTCTCATAAACAGGAATTCGGAGACTATCACAATAATTTGTAGACCAAGTTTCGCTAATCAGATTGGCATCAATGGGCACATCTAACTTTTGGAGTAAACTCTCAAATATGCTTGCTTATATCTAACAGATCGAGCGTTGATATGAAGGCATTTGAATGACTTGTGGAAAACTGGACCACGGAGATCTTTGAAGTCGTCGGGTAATAGATAAGGAACTTTTGTTGCGATCTGCATAACTGGCAGGCGCGCGCGCGCGCGCGCACGCACACACACACACACACACACACACACACACACACACACACACACACACACACACACACACACACACACACACACACACACACACACACACACACACACACACACACACACACACACACACACACACACACACACACACACACACACACACACACACACACACACACACACACACACACACACACACACACACACACACACACACACACACACACACACACACACACACACACACACACACACACACACACACACACACACACACACACACACACACACACACACACACACACACACACACACACACACACACACACACACACACACACACACACGCACGCACACACACACACACGCACACACACACACACACACACACACACACACACACACACACAAACACGCACACGCACGCACACGCACACGCACGCACACGCACAAAATCAATTTCCCCTTATTATTGCAGCGTGTCAAGATCGAGAGAGTGTTGCACGACTATTGCTAATGCACCATCCGTTTTTCTCATAGAAATCTTTCCGCTACTGTGCCAGAGATACTTGAACTCATTTGCCTGTGCCCAATCTTTCACTTCCTTCAGCAAGAGTCGAATTCGCTTGGTCAGGTTCTCCGGCACATGAACATTTCCATCTGCAGTTGTCAGCTCCTGCCTGTTAGTCCACCACCGATACCTCATGCTCTGTTTTGCGAAACGGCAGATTATGCCAGGCACTTTGTCATGTTTAGCCGGCAATCGGTGATTTGCTGAGATATCGTGTACGGACAACGGGGGTAATGCGTTTGGACTGACAATAGCGCCAGTCAATTCGCCAGGGCATTCATTTGCAAATAACCTTTAAAATGCTATAGTAACTATAAGTTTTCCTCTTCTTGATTCAGCTATTTAGAAGTTCACCGTGATATTGCCCCTTACCGGGAACCATTTGTTTTTACTGGTGGGATGGCATTCGGTCAGCAAAAGTGTTTTCTCATACTTCACCTATATCAATAATGTGAGGTCGATGCAATTGTTTAATGGGAGGAAGTATACGGCATCCCCCTACTGCATGTTTCATAAACATAAGTACATCTTTCTTCAGCCTTTCTAGACTGAAGAAGAATGTGTACTTATGTTTATGCCCCGATGGCTGTTCCTGGCTTTACAGAACTGGGACTGGTAGGTTAACGCAGCTTGCGGCGGGGGCTAGCCTGGCACCAAATGTTTATTTGTGGGCCGTCATTGCACCTGCAACCGTTTCGGTGGTGGACGACAGCTGTTGCGGCGCGCGTCTTTCTCTCCCCTTTCTTCTTCTTCTTCTCTATTTTCTCTTCTGTCGGCACAAGGCAGCGTAGCTGGCTCAGCTACAGAGCTAGTTGCAGGCCCGTGTATTTTCGTCTTCTTCCTACAGTCGCAACAACAACAACTTCCTAGGCTAGCCGTAGCATTTTCGGGAGTCGCAACAAAAGGGCGGCATCGTCCGTGCGAACCAGCTTCCTTTCGGCGTCTCCTGAATTGGATCTGCCGCAAGGTTATCTCTATCTGTACGGCCGCGTTTTACGATGGCATTGTCCCGCGGTGAAGTACAGGTTCCTGGATTTACCCACACTGTCCTTTTTTTTTTTCCTTCAAAGACAATATAAACAAAGCGTTTGACTTGTTTGCGATCCACCGAAGTGTATAGTTTGTCAAGAGACTTTGTCTCGCTCGTGTCAGGCAAAAGACTAACTTGACCGTAACCAGAGCCTTCCAGACAGGAAACACGTCGCTTCACAAAGGCGCCGTCTAAATGGATTCAGTAGAGGCTTTTTTCCCTGATCTCCTGTTTTTACGAGATGATTTTGAATGGCCTTGTAATTTTTGTTGTTTAAGCTGCACCCTTTTTGCGATTGGAAACATCAGAAACAAAGCTGAGGTAGTATTTCCTGCACAGCACACAAATGCCGCCGCTTGTCTAAACTGTCTTTTACGTTTTTTGCTCCTCTTATTCTTTCCTATCCAACGTTCTTGTGGCGTGGTTACGCGATGGTGGGAAATAGCAGCGCATGGAAGAAACAAACCGTTGGAAATGTTTTTATTGCGAAAGCAATACTACGCCAGGTCTATCTATCGTCGCTGTGTGCCGTGTCCGTTTCCGTGGTCCCCGAGCCGGCGCTGCGCCTAACAGAAGAAGAAGAAGAAGAACAAGAACGAAAGCAAGAATAAGAAGAAGACGGAGAAGAAGAACAAGAACAACGCTCGGTCACCCGCAGCTAATGATATCGCTCCATATTCGGTTCAGCAGCCTTGAACCCTTGCAATGTTTTAGTAGAAAAGCAGTAGATACTTTTCAATAAAATTTGAACGTCGCAACCCAATAACGCTTGTTTTGTAATGACTTAGTCTCTGCATCGTTGAACCTAAGCAGCCAAAATTGTGCTTTACTAATCTTTATTAATACGACGTGCAGCGGTGGCGTAGCGGTAGAACATCCGCCTCGCATGCAAGAGGACCGGGGTTCAAATCCCGGTGACGCGCAATTCCTCACCGGATGAAAAAAAAAAAATCCGCGTGTCGATGGAATTGCATACACAGGTTTGGGGTGCGACCTGACGCCGGTGAACACCTCCGGCAACGCACTCCCTCACCAGAACAGGAGTTGGCCACCCTGGTGCAGTAATTGGCCACAACCTCCTATGATAAGCTCCATAAAACCCCGGCCCTCAGTCACCAGCGGCTGCGGAACAACTGACCACGGCGGCGGTCAGACCTGTGACGCAGCAGGGGGTGCTAAGAAAGCCTGGCTCCGCTGGACAGGCCGCCATTGGAAACTGACCCTGGCAACGTTTAATGCTAGAACCCTAGCTAGTGAAGCTAGTTTAGCAGTGCTGTTAGAGGAACTAGAGGGCATGAAATGGGATGTCATAGGGCTTAGTGAGGTTAGGAGGCCGAATGAGGCATATACTGTACTGAAGGATGGGCATGTACCGTGTTATCGAGGTTTACCAGAGAGGAGACAACTAGGAGTATGTTTACTTGTCAATAAGTATATAGTAGGTAATGTAGATGAATTCTATAGTATTAATGAGAGGGTTGCAGGCATCGTAATTAGGCTTAATAAGCGGTATAAACTGAAGGTTGTACAGGCCTATGCACCTACATGTAGTTATGATGACCAGGTAGTTGAAAGCTTCTATGAAGATGTAGAATCGGCAATGCGAAATGTAAAGACGCAGTATACTGTACTAATGGGCGACTTCAATACCATGGTAGGAAAAAAACAGACAGGAGACAAGGCAGTATAGTGACTATGGCATTGGTTCTAGGAATAGCAGGGGGGAGTTACTAGTTGAGTTTGCAGAGCGCAATAACTTACGAATCATGAATACCTTCTTCAGCAAACGGAAGAACCGGAAATGGACATGGAAAAGTCATAACGGAGAGACTAAAAATGAAATCGACTTCATAATGTGTTCAACCCCCGCCATTGTGCAGGATGTAGAGGTAATCGGGAGAGTGCGATGCAGTGACCACAGGATGGTGAGGTCCCGAATTAGCCTAAATCTGAAGAAGGAACGCAGCAAATTAGTAAGAAAGAAACCCATCAACGAATTAGCGGTGAGGGGGAGGGCAGAAGAGTTCAGGATCTCGCTACAGAATAGGTATTCAGCTCTAACTGAGGATGGCGACATTACCCTAGAGGCAAGGAACAATAATTTCAGAGATATCATTACTGAGTGCGCGGCAGAAGTAGGCGGTAGGATAGTTAGAGAGGATACCGGTAAGCTGTCTAAGGAGACGAAAGATTTGATTAAGAAACGCCAGAGTATGAAAGCTTCCAATCCAACAGACCAGATCGAATTGGCCGAGATATCAAAGCTAATAAATAAGCGCAAGGTGGCCGATATAAGGAAGTATAACATGGAAAAAATTGAGCATGCTGTAAAGAACGGGGGAAGCCTTAAAGCGGTAAAGAAGAAATTGGGCATAGGCAAAAACCAGATGTATGCGATAAGGGACAAGGCGGGCAACGTCATCACTAATATGGACAATATAGTCAAAGTACCCGAGGAGTTCTATACAGATCTCTACAGTAGCCAAAGTAGTCAGGACCGTAATGGGATTGGCGGTAGGGAAAAACAGTCAGACGTTCCACCAGTGACGAAGGACGAGGTCAAGAAAGCACTAGAAACTATGAAAAGGGGGAAACCAGCTGGAGAGGATCAGATAACTACAGATTTGCTGAAGGACGGGGGGGATATCGTGCAAGAAAAACTGGCCACCCTGTATACGCAGTGCCTGGTGTCATCGACGGTACCGGAACCATGGAAGAATGCAAACATTATCCTCATTCACAAGAAGGGGGACTCTAAGGACCTTAAAAATTACAGACCAATCAGCTTACTGCCTGTTACGTATAAGGGTTTTACTAAGGTAATCGCTAATAGAATCAGAACAACCTTAGACTGCAATCAAGCAAAGGATCAAGCGGGGTTTCGGAAACGGTACTCTACTATCGATCATATCCATACCATCAATCAGGTGATAGAAAAATGCTCGGAATATAACCAGCCCTTATACATAGCATTCATTGATTACGAAAAAGCATTTGACTCAGTTGAAACATCGGCGGTGATGCAGGCATTGCGAAATCAGGGGGTAGACGAGCCGTACGTGAAAGTGCTGGAAGATATATATAGTGGCTGCACAGCAACCATAGTTCTGCATAAAGAAAGTAACAAAATTTCCATAAAGAAAGGTGTTAGGCAAGGAGACACAATCTCCCCAGTACTATTCACAGCTTGTTTAGAGGAAGTATTCAGAGACTTGGAATGGGAGCAGTTAGGGATAAGGGTAGATGGAGAATACCTCAGTAATCTGCGATTTGCTGATGACATTGCCTTGCTAAGTAACTCGGGGGATGAACTGCAAATAATGATTGATGACCTAGACAGAAAAAGTAGAAAGGTAGGCTTGAAAATCAATATGCAGAAGACTAAGGTAATGTTCAACAGCCTCGGGAAGGAACAGCAGTTTACATTAGGTAGCGAAATACTGGAAGTAGTAGGCGAATATGTCTACTTAGGACAGGTATTAACCGCAGATCCGGACCATGAAAAGGAAATAACAAGAAGAATAAGATTGGGATGGAGCGCATTTGGCAAGCACTCGCAGATTATGACTAGCAGCTTACCGGTATCGCTCAAGAGGAAAGTATACAACAGTTGCATCTTGCCTGTACTCACCTATGGGGCTGAAACGTGGAGGCTAACCAAGAGAGTTCTACTTAAGTTGAGGACAACCCAGAGGGCTATGGAACGAAAAATGGTAGGGGTAACATTAAGAGATAGAAAGCGTGCTGAGTGGGTCAGAGAAATAACTCAAGTTAGCGACATTCTAGTGGAAATTAAGAAGAAGAAATGGACATGGGCAGGACATGTAGTGCGAAGAGGGGATAACCGATGGTCGCTGGGGTGACAAACTGGATTCCAAGGGAAGGAAAGCGTAGCGGGGTGCGGCAGAAAGTTAGGTGGGCGGGTGAGATTAAGAAGTTCGCAGGGGTCAAGTGGATGCAGCTAGCACAGAACCGGGTTAAGTGGAGAAATATGGGAGAGGCCTTCGCCCTGCAGTGGGTATAATCAGGCTGATGATGATGATGATGATGATGATGATGATGATGATGATGATGATTAATACGACATATGTTTATCTGCGCGCGTGCATGTCTTCCTTTATTTTGTGCCGTGCCGCGCACTGAGCGGTCGGGTACTGCGCAAAAACCACAGACTCCTCGCGAGCCTTCGATATGGCACGGAGATTTGGGACAAGCTTCCTGGAATCAAGTTAATGCACCGAAAGCCATAATTTGCGAAGAAAGATATTTGTGATTCGTCGCTTAGCGCCCTTGCTAGTTGTCTACATTGCCTTTTGTTTTCCAAAGTCTATGAATTATATTAATTGTTATCTGTGGGCACTGGCTTCAACGCAGGCGGCGTCCAACGGTAGGGGAAGGAAGACGAAAACGAATGAGGTACGTAGAAAAGCATCGTGTGCCATTATCTGAGGCCACAACAACAACAACACCGTGTCAGATCGCCGGCAATATAATGCCAGCCGAAGCTAGGGTGTGTGTGACCTGTGCATCTCAAAATTTAGACAAAAACCTCCGTTTAGGGAGAAAGGTAGGTAGCCCTGATCGCATCGTAATATTAGTCCCTTACCACTGGTGCTCTCAGCCTAATGATATGCCGTTGTTTGTGTGTTTGTCTTGCGTCAGTTACACCCTTAGAGAGAAATAAAAAAATGTCAATCTTTCACTCCATGCACCCAACGTAAAATCGTTCGAAAGAGTCTAAATCTCTACTTTCCATCTACATTTGGGGATCTTCCGGCCTAAATTTGGAGCAACGCCAGGTCGCTTTTTAATATGGCCTAATTTATGCCTTAAATTTGAATTTTAAAAATTTATATTTGGGACTTGGCCACCCAAACTTTGCTGGTGGGCCTAGTACTTTAGCGTGGCTGGGTTCAATCGAGGAAAATTAGTTCGCACCTCAGGGTACACAGAAAAGTGTGGAGGCTGTGCGTCGGCCTCTTGAAGCATGAACGAAAGTTTGAACATGAACATTTTAAGCATGAAAAAGCCAGCGAAGCACGTACGAACTATCGCGTGAGAATGCTTTGGCAAGTAAAAAGCGTTCAAGAAATAAACTGCTACTTTAGATGAGGGGCGCCACTAACATCTTTGTCGACATAAGGTCTGGCGAGTTTAGCAGGCGTAGTGCTTCATTAAAACTGCATTTCTCAGGATACAACGGCTGCCTACGAGAGCAGCCTACCTATATCGACCGCTTTTGTCAGCAGAGGTCTTCAATGCTACCAGTTCAGAAACTTCTTATAGGGCCAATGTATCGAATTATGGTGATTTTAATTGTGGTCAAATTTCGGGTGTCTGTGGAGAGTGGCGGCGCCCGCAGCCATCAAAAGAAACAGTGTCGAAGTTGCAGAATTTCAGAGTGTTCATAAATGCGCAATTTTCTTCAAAATAAAATCAGTTAGGCATTGAAGTAGCAAATATTCTAGGAGCTAATTCACTTGGTACAATCAAAATTGTTTAAATGTAACAACCGTAAATATAAATAAAATGAAAGAATAAAAAGTGATTTTTAGAAGGCGGTGCCAACCAACGTTACTGGCTGCTTCTAGTAACTTTGATGACGGCAATAGCAGATAGCTTTTGTTGACCCCGCTATAATTATAAAGACGCGAAGAATGCATACTAAAACTAGTCACTTTTATAAAGTGGAGTTCCTCTACTTATGGAAGCTTTTTTTTTTTCTTTTTTCAAGATATGGCGCCCTCTGCATAGATGCATGTATTTATCTGCTACTGGCATAAAGTAAACGCACGTGTTAGGCGCAGCCCCAATCCAATTCCGTGAGAAGCCAACATTGCCTGCGAAGTAGCTGGTCATTGGCCGCCATCTGCGGAGTGCGCCTGCACCTTATACTTCGTCTCACAAGATATCTGCTGCACTGCGAAAAGCAGAGGAGCCCTTGCAGTTGTCTTCCCAAGTGCCTCTCTACCCTGTGTACTCTAATAGAGAATTGTGCTCCCACTGTCAAAACCACCAATGTTCAAGGCGAGAGGCGTGTAGGAGCATAATTGCCTACTGTAGTGCCCGTCAACTTGAGTGGACCGGGAGACGTTTCCCTTTCGCAGTGCTGAAAACATTTTGTTAGACGAAGTATAACAAGAACTGCCCGTGAGCAGTGGGGGAAGACGGTTCGTTTTCAACAAAAGGAGGTGGGACAGGAGAATTAAAGCAGCCAACATAACTTTCATCATTAGTTTTGTGTGGTTCTTATCTGCTTGGAAGGGAGAAATTATGCACAACAGGGATGTTTGAAATCGTCCCTCTGTTTCGACTAATAGTTGTCCGGGGCACTGTGCCAACATGTTGCTCTTTGGCCTTAAGTACCGCATTAAAACTACCTTAGAGCGTTTACTTGTTTTTTCTTTGTGAACGCAGCCAAAAGCTACACATCAAGTGAAAAATAATGACGTCCTAATAATGAAAGGAGAAATTCAGAGGGAGATAATAGAAACTAGACTTTGTGGGCGCAAAGCATTCTTCTCGCTCCCCAATGTTCGCCAAAAGCATATAAGCAATATTACTTTTTTGGCGCCCCTACGAAAAGTAATCTGCACCCGACTATCAGTCAGCACTCAGCCATCTCATCTGCCCCTGCCACCAGTGGCATGCTGGTGATTTTTATCTCATAACAAGGCCCAATATACCTCAGTAAGATTACTTTCTTCGACAGCCGAACTAAGACGTTAACCCTTCAATAAGCATTATGTTCGTAAAAAAACTGTCTCGTCCCAGCACAGACCAGGTTATTTACAGGAAGTATAAGGCAAAACAACCATTAGGCCAGCATTCCTCCGCGAATTGTTGAAGGCACTACTTCCATGAAGGTTACCGATTTCATTTTTCGCGTTCAAACTCTCCTACGATCGCCAAAGCTGAGCAACAACCTTGCTTGTGCTTTGCTCCAGAATGGTCAGACATATCGGGACGTCACACTGTACGTGTAGCGGCGCGAGTAAATCACATAGGTTTTTTACTTGACATCATCGACCTAACCAGGCTAAAACCTGGTAATTTCAACACGGAAGCTCTACTTCGTACGGTCAAACCCAACGAAGGAGGGTGTAGCCTTCGTATTCCGAGCTCGGACGTAAAAAAAAATTCATCAGAGCGTCATCGATCTGCAGCCAGGAAATCGTCATGGGAAGCCAGTCTTTACGTCGTAGGTATCCCCGTAGCCGATCGTTTAGCTTACAAACTGCAACACATTCTCGCGGTGTGCATTACAGGCCGTCGTGTCCATCGACCTTCATCTGTGCGCAACAGCTTTTGCACATCCTACTTGGTTTCAGTTCATTAGAACCCTCCTACTAAGTTTTTTTTTAAATCAGAATTTGTAGAACTGTTATATTTATATAAATGCATAAATACGTGATGCAAAATGAGGTCTCAGGGCAAACAGCCAAACGAGGACTTCATGTGAATGAACACCTGCAAAACATAAACTAGCGGCATCACACACACAGGAGGAGGTGAATTATGGGGGACACTTAAATTCAGCCTTCATGTCTATACGTGATAGCGTAGGCAATCACCCGGCATATAATGCCGAGCTTTAACCTAGCCGTATGAACGTGCCTGTGCGGTGAAGCGGGGATATGGTTGGCTCAGAAAGCAAGGGTCCTGGCAGATTGATTTTGATATCACCCTCCAATATCAAAGGAGAGGCCAGAGTCGGCAGCTCCTGACAAGCGTAACGTCATGAAGCCATACGTACATCCATACGTACAATCACTGCTTGGCCATGTCAGCTACCGCCTAACACCTGTGAGCGCCGTTCTTGTCGACAACGACACCGACCGGATTTTCTGGTGAACGGGAAATTTAACGCTGTCGTGTTAGAATACGTTATGATGAAGCAAGAAAGCAAACTGTTCTTTTTTTCTTTTCGAAGTGCTTAACCAAGAAAATTTTTAATCCCTAAGGTTTATACGACAATAATAATTGGTTCACAGGAAGGGAAAGGCGCAGTATCTGTCACACTTGAGTCTGCGGACACCTGAACCGCGCCGTAAGGGAAGGGAGGAAGGTGGGAGTTAAAGTGGAAAGAGAGAAAGAGGAGCCGTAGTGGAGGGCTACGAAGTAATTTCGACCACCTGGGGATCTTTAACGTGCGCTGACGTCGCACGTATGTTCGCGGTTTCGTGTCATCACGAGCTTGTCCTCACGATTACGTTCGAACAAATGAGTTTGTAGGAAAAAGAATGATTGCAAAGATAGAGCATCAAGAAATCTCGTATGGGTAATCGGGAGGTGCATGTGTGTTAATTAGTTAATTAACAAGACCCATATTAGGTCCATCAGACGTCGAAATAGTCGGGAGGGGTAATGTCGACGTCCGAATAGGTCACGTGGTACTGGACTTCGGTTGACGTTGGCCTAACTTTCAGTGGCGGGCAATTTGAATTCTTTGATCAGGGGTAGCCATGGGCGTGATTTGGGTGCACAAATGAGTGGGAAATGGGTATACCAACAAAACCAGTCTTCTGTTGAATGCATCATAGTTCATCGGAGTTGTGTGATTGATTTACAGGAAATGCTCAGTATCTGTCTCTCGCGGAATCCCGCTGATACATCTCGTGGACAACACAGCAACACTTAGGCTTAAGCATTTCTCAAGTGCAGATTCTGCAGTGATCTCGGAAAACATTATATCCCGGAATGCTTCCCTATGTAAAAACAAACTGTGTAATAGATAGTGAAACTACCATTGTTAGTTCCTGGCATAAGAAGAAATTTTGGTTTGGGGTAAATCTAGTTCAGTTAGTGTTAACGAGAAGAGTGTCTGTAAATATCCCTACTGAATTATTCTTTTACGAATGTAAATCGAATAATAGCAGTTCGAGCCCAAGAATGATTGAATTTCTTCATGTGAAACTGGATATCTCAGTTGATGACTTTGTTACAAGCAAGTTCAATTTAAGGGTTTTCTTGATCCCAAGGCGGCAACCTTTAGTATCTTAAATTCTTCTTAATCTTCACCATTCTAATGTGTTTGTGCGCTATTTGGCTCATGTTCGCAGGGCCGCGAGTGTTTCAGCTCCTTCTTTGATAATGTGGTTGCAACACCAAGGCATACAATTCGGACTTTACTAATCGCAGGCGGCAAAAATTACCTCCAGATTGCCGTGCGACATGTGTATGTCTATGCTTAGCTCTTCTTCTATTTTTATTCTTGTTTAAAGTGGAACCTTTTCGCTTTAACCTTTGATGGAGTACTTAATTGAATTAAGCCACGTGTCTGGCAAGCGCAATTAAGTGAGTCGGGAGCTATATTTGCGTACGCTTAGCTGCAGCGTTTCGCTTAGTTACCCGGCTTTTTAGAGACCCTGAACCCATTGAAGAACGATCAGCCTTCATGCATCTTGCTACTTTTGAGCTTAATTACACTTCACTCGCTTTCTCTGTCTTCTCAGGTCGGCAGAGTATTTACGCCTGCGAGAAGCCGAGTTTGGGGTGTGATCTAGAACCAATAATTACCTTTGCTACCGACGCAGATATAAGCACCCAACCAAAACTCTCACATATCGCTGAATACGCGGGCCATGTTGCATTTTGCACCGAGTTCGGTAGCTCAAGTATTTCTTCCATTCGCAAGTAGAATGCGTTTATTATTAGTAAAAGCGAATAACAACAAAAGGGTTAGCAAAGCTTCGCTCATGTAGCATGAAAAGTGCTAGCCAGAGCATATCGTTCGCCCTGTATTGCCGTTCTCCTTAATTTCACCCTATATTGACACCACACTGAAACACGGTAGCTTTATCGTCCCGCAACATTGTCACTGCAAACAATTGAAAATGTTTGATTCACGGAGAGGTATGACGAATTCTGTACATAGCAGTACGAGGGACTTAATGAGAATAAAAAAAATTCGTTGGTATATTCTCTGAGAATGATTGAGAATGATGGTGGCCTAGTAGGTTAGTGAAGTCTAGCTAATGCAGTGAGCACTGTTGTATACTGCCTCATCGGCTAATCAATTGTTTACACTAATCGTTGACTAATTGTTCTGTAAAATGTTAGGATAGGTGCAGGCTAATATTTCAATTTTTTGAGCTGCGTAATAGCACCGTTATTATATTGCCACACGATGTCGCTCTTCTGCGCTGTCATGTGGCTGAACCATATTTTGGCTCGTAGTCCAACGTCGTCCTCTTCACTTGAGCTGCACCTCATTATCGACTACTTGTGCTCTTTTGTTTCTAGCCACGTTTATCGGTGACAATATAAAATTTTTCTCCCTGCGGTATCTCTCTCTCTCTCTCTCACTCTCTGTATATTTTTCTATCCAGCTGTGCGTAATTTACCTTAAACCGGAACGGCACAAAATTGCGCTCCATCACCCTCACCACGCTAGATGTAAATTGCTCCCTTGAGTACAGGAAACAAGGAGGTTAAAAATGTTATTTACCTTCCAAATGTGTGCAAAATGACTTTTTTATTAATATTATTCCTGGCCGCATTTTCATCCCACAACTGGCATGATCACCATCCACAGGTATAACTTTGCAAGTAATTAAGGCTCAAGTTCAAACATATGCCTCCTAAACACAGCAATATATTCAGTAAAACAATTGCAGCCTGCGATATCTTTTTTATTCGCATTTTTCTTTCACGCAACCTGTGTCCTTTTGTTTCTCTTGCGAAGTTCCCACATAACATCCCATTTGTTTCGTTCAGTCAGAGAACGAGCAATACCAACACATCCTGTGCCCCCAAAGATTTGATAAGACATGGTAATATATAAACCAGGATAATTTTGCAAAGGCAGCCACATCAGACTCGTGAGTAGAAAGGAAACTCCTTGAAATTTGCGTTTAAGGCAGCATATCTCACAACAAACTCCTAAAGCGGTCATTTCTTTTAAGCGTGGGTCAAAACAACGCCGTGGCATATGATCAACGAGCTTCGTATTCATTGCTACCAAACCAGCAGGACGAGTTGACTGAAAGGAGGGCAAAAAAGAAACCAAACAGGACAAAATATACCTTCCATCTTAAAAGCCCACCAGTCTGCGCGTTTCTTCCCACAGCATCATCAAGCCGAAGCGGTTCCGGGCAGTGGGTAAGCCGCCCTCGGAAGGCAAGTGACCCCGTACAAATCTTAGTGATCGTATTGGGTTTTCCGCTAAGTTCATTCACGTAGTTCATGTGTAGTCTCTGCGTTTTAACCAGCGTACGCAGCTCTCTCTCGCGTGCCGTGTATGCTGCTGTTTCTACGATTTGCATGAACTTAAGAACTAGCGTCGTCCCAGGCAGAGAACAGCATAAAGACACAAAAGTAAATGCATTGCACGCGCCAGTTCTCTTTGGCATGAAATGCTGAGGCAAAATGTATCCCAAATACAACAATACAGTATTTATTCCAGTGCCCCCTGCCTTTCCTCACCTTTGCCGTAAGCAATACGTATATATTTAAAGCCCTTAATATTAAACAGTTTCTGTTAGTACCGAAATTGCCTCTCAGTTCCCTAGTGAAAAAAAAACGCGTTTTAAACGCAGATTTTACAAATACTGCGATAGAATTCTCTTACCTTCAAACAAGGTAACAAAAACACGCAAAATCCGTGCTCAATGCATTTACCAGGCATTACATTAGGCGGCCAAAAATTTCAATACCATTGCCTTTCCGGCCTGCTGTGACATCGTCATCTACATTCATTTTTGTCTCAGCCGAGTGCTACGTTCTCTGTAATGTGATATATTTGCGTCTACGCCTGTACATCTAGGCCAGTACGCATACATAAATGTGCGCGGTTTGTCTTTGATATGCTGAGTCGTGGGGCTGCCTGAGCTATTAGCCGTGATGCATCCTACTCGAGGCTTTGAAGACCGAGGCACAAAAAAATACTGTTAGCAGCTAAACATGTTATCCAGTTCGCCACTGTAACATGTGTTCTTCACTGGAAGACTTGAAAGTCCACAAATAATTTGCAACATTCTATGAATCTGTTTTATATGGCTGGATTCTGCTAGGGAGTTCCGACTTAAACATTAAAACACGGATGGCGTGAAGGGTCGGAAAATGCAAACTGGTTTAAGTGAGAACTGGTGAGAACGTGTTGACGAGAACGGTATTTTCGAGACTGCTTCGAAGCTAACAGGTGTAGTTTCCAAATAATTTTGTATAACTATATAAACTTTACTGGAAGGCAAGCCAACTTGAGCTCACCATTGTACTGGTTTTGGATGTACTCGCGGCTCCCTTCTACTCGCTAAAATACTTACTAGTGCCGAAATTAATAAGGGCGAAAAGAGGTTTTGCTGATTGGTCTCTCAGTGATTAATTAACCAGGTTTCTAATGTAGTTTAACGGCTACGTTTTTTTTTTCGTTCTTGACACTATGTCATTCAAGCTCTCAAACGTTGATAGCTGCCACTATTTAAATTTTCTCCTCGTTACCTGACGATAGATGTAGGTGATATGTTGAACTAGTAGTGAATGCATTCGAATCGTCTTCGGAGAAAAAGTTGTTGATTTGCCATAATCCATGTAACAGGTCGATGTAAAAACAGGCAAACCTACCCTCGTCAGTCGTTCGCCAACTATAGCACGGGTGAAATCGCCTTATGTCAAACATGACCCTGAGGGCCCACCTGTCCGCTTCCTTGTGTACCTGACGTTTTTCTTGCGCACATCAGCACATAACACCAAGACCGTAAGAGTAATAAGGTTTGCGAAAGAGGAGACGTTACCGGCGGCAGGCTTGAACGCTGTTCGGAGGAGCACTGCTGACCTTGAAATGCACTTAAATCCTCCCCAGTGATCGTTAGCATGCTGTAAGCTTGGGCTTGAGCTCGAAGCGTCGACAAGTCCAGACTTCTGGAACGTCACTTTTAATAGAGAGGTAACAGGAATATTATAAGATGATATTGTATACTGGCTGATTGGAAAGGTCTAATATTCCAAAGCAGTAGTGAAAAACATTACTTTGTTAATTCTCTACTGGGCTCTCGTTAGGTATTTAAGACTGTCGTAAACATACAATATGTTCGATAACAAACAGTAAACAAACTAGAGGCCTTTCGAGATGTGATGTGTGAATAAGTTTATCTTCATGGTGCTATCTTACGCCCCGCAAAATATGGTATTCATAAACAGCTTGCCATTGTAAACATATGCGCTTGTCCACAACTTCCAGGAATGCACACGGTTTTCCCTTGGAAGTATTGATTAAGTTTCCACTTATCAGGAATAGGAAAAAATGAAAATTAAAACTATTCATGAACAGAAAACAGTTTCTGAATACATGTTTGACGCGGCTTATTAAGAATGCCTTCTAAGGATCGACGGGACAGAGTAAAAGAAGCAGCGTGGTCGCTTCTCAGCTATGCAAGTCTGATGCGGTAGTGTGCCGGGAGAGACCACTCGTTAACTTCGAACTCAGTCGCTTTAGTCAAGTATTTACTCCCTCATAACCGGCTTCCATTTCTTCCTTTCTGTCAATAGAGCATGCGAGCGAGCGAGCTAGCGCCAGTATCAAACTTTGCCTGGAAACTTTACCCACGTCGTTTTCAAAGTTGCTGGAGTTAAGTAAGCTAAAATAAACAACAAAAAAAAAAGTTTTCTTATTCTGCAGACACTGTCATACGAATGAAGGCCTTGAGTCGCTGTTGCGGTCATGCATCACTGCGTCCTTGAGGTAACGCGCCACGTAGTGACACCTCACTCGCTCAAGAGCTGACACGTGCTGACGTTTCATTGACAGTCTACTAACACAGGCTTATTAAAATTTTTCTCGCTTCTCCTGCTGCTCATCTTCACAGTCATGTCCTTCGTGTGTAGCTTTGAGTAACAACTTTGCTTCTTGAGCGATTTATTTTGATTTACTTTGCATTGTTTTTCTCTTTCAGTTCTTTTCCCGGCCAGAATAAAAAAAAAAAGGGGACGCTATTTGACATGCTGCGTCGTTTGTAAACCGGAAAGTTGCGTCGCCTGTTTCTTCGCAACGATTGACGGACTAACTCAAGTCGACCCTGCAAAGGAGCTCAAGAGTTTCTTGACTCTTTTTTTTTTTTTTGCCGTTGATGAAATCCAGGCTGTCGCCTGAAAAGCCACCGTATCCGGACACCCAAAGTCAGGAGCCACACGCGACTTCGTTCTATGTCACCTAGCTCCCCCTAAATCGAAGCATGAAGAACGTCATGTCACGAAGCATCGAAACGTTGGTGCGGCGCGCTTCGTTAAGTGCTGCTGAGAGGTGTCAAAACATAGTGCCTTGTCATCACTTCTGTCCGGGAGGCGAAATCGTCATAAAACTAAGGAATAACAGGGATCAGGTAAACCTCACTTTAAGTAGCGGGTCATCCCAAGAAACCTTGCCGGACAGGCTTATCGTAGTATTCATCGCAGCGTGCCCGGGAACGCGATTTGTTCGATGGCTCAAGTATATCATTCCCAGCCGTTTCGAGAATTAGCTGCAAAGCAGGCAGCTTGACAGGCGCTAGAGTTAGGTGATTTCAACAAACAAAACCATTACAGCGCTGAAAAGCAAAAAAGCGTTCATAAGCTTCTGATGCATGACGAAACATACGCCACGTAGCAGCATGTGCAGCACGGATCCATCGTATCTGTACAGGAGTGCGATAGCTAGTGCATTGATAAAACTTGCTAAGTACTACTCTTTGTAAAGTGCAAAGCACGAAAGGATACTCTTTTTCAGCGAAGCATTTGATGAAGTGATATTCATTTCGAGAAATAAGTAAAACATCATGTTTTCTTATATGCTCTCATTTTGCTTGTATACCTGTACTTCAGTTCAGTTCAGGCGTTCAGTCGTGTCCGACTCTTCGTGACCCTATGGACCATGTCACGCCACGCTTTCCGGTCTCTCACTATCTTCTTAACATCACATAGCTTCATCTGCAATGCCTCGAGAATGCCATCTAACCATCGCGTTCGCTGCCTACCCCTTCTCCGGCGACCCTCAACCTTTCCCAACATCAAATCTTTCTCCAGCGACTCCTCTCTTCTCATCAGATGACCAAAGTAGCTGAGCTTTAACTTTAGAATTTGACCCTCCAATGAGCAGTCAGGGTATATGGTCGACAATATCGACTGATTTGATCTTCTGGCAGTCCAAGGAACTCTTAAGAGTCTTCGCCAGCACCACAATTCCAACGCGTCAATTCTTCGGCGGTCAGCCTTTTTCACAGTCCAACTCTCGCATCCATACATCACAACTGGAAAGACCATAGCACGGGTTATACGGATCTTGGTTGGTAGACTAATGTCTCTGCTCTTTACTAGGCGGTCAAGGCTAACCATTGCTCTCTTTCCCAGAAGCAGGCGTCTCCTAATTTCATGGCTGCCGTCTCCTTCCGAGGTAATCTTGGCGCCCAAGAACAGAAAATCTGTCACAGCTTCCACTTCTTGTCCATTGATGCTCCAGGACTTGATAGGGCAAGACGCCATGATCTTCGTCTTTTTAATGTTCAGTTCAAGCCCAAATTTCTCACTCTCTTCTTGTACGCGCATCAGAAGTCTCTTGAGTTCCACTTCACTTCCTGCCATTTAAGTGGTATCATCCGCATATCTAAGGTTGTTGATACGTTTTCCAGCAGTCTTCACTCCAGCTGAAGACTCGTCCAGACCGGCCTTCCTCATGATGCACTCTGCATATAGGTTAAATAGGCAGGGCGACAGTATGCAGCCTTGCCTCACCCCTTTCTCAATCGGAAACCAATCAGTAAGGCCATGCCCAGTTCTGACTGTGGCCTCTTGCCCTTCATAAAGGTTTCTGAGGAGACAGATGAGGTGAATTGGAACTCCCATCTCTTGGAGAGCTTGCCACAATCTGCTGTGATCTACGCAGTCAAACGCTTTCGCATAATCAATAAAGCAGAAGTGGATGTGTCGCTTCCCGACACATCCACAACTGAGCGTCCTTTTGGCTTTAGCCCAGCCGCTTCATTCGTCCTGGAGCTACTAGGAATCGCCCTTTGTTCATCCCCAGTAACATGTGGGACGCCTTCCAACCTGGGCGGCTCATCTTCCGGCGCCATATCGATAATGGTATTGTGACTGGCGATAGGGTTTTCTTGGCAGGAAATACTGGAGTGGGTTGCCATTACCTTCTCCAGTGAATCACATTTTGTCAGAACTCTCTGCCGTGACCTGTCTATCTTGAGTGGCCCTACACAGCAGAGCTCACGACTTCATCGAGTTTCGCAAGCCCCTCCGCCACGACAAGGCAGTGATCCATGAAGGGGATACCTGTACTTACTACAGGGCTTAAACGTGGAGGTTAACAAAGAAGGTTCTTCTTAAGTTGTGGACAACGCAGAGGGCTATGGAAAGAAAAATGGTAGGGATAACGTTAAGAGACTCAAGTCACTAATCCTCTAGGGGACATTAAGAAGAACAAATGTGCATGGGCAGGACATGTAGTGCGAAGAAAGGATAACCGATGGTCGCTTAGGGTAACAAACTGTATTCCAAGGGAAGGAAAGCGTAGCAGGGGGCGGCAGAAAGTTACGTGGATGGAT